>NC_057802.1:222829916-222854406 GCF_018294505.1 Triticum aestivum
CGCTCTCCTCTCGGCCCCTGCGCCTCTCTCTTTCCCCCCCAGATCCGCGCCGCTCTCTCCTTCCCCACGCCCGACGCGGTCTCCGCCGTTCCCGTCGTTCACACGGCCACCGTGCCCACCTCGCCGCCCCACGTTGTCTCCAAGGACCGCCGTCGCCCGCTGCTTCGTCTGGTGCAGCCCGTTGGAGACCGGAGCCCCTACAACGGAGCACACCGAGCTCGTCTTCAACTTCGGACGCCGGCGACCCCCTTCTTCCCCGGCGCCGACCTGCTGCTCCTAAGCCTCTCACCGGCCTCCATGTGCCGCGCGGTGAGCCTTCCCCCCTCCTCCCCTGTCTTTTCTCTCTCGCGCGCCCCCCTAGCTGCTTCCACACGCGCGCCCGAACGCCGCGCCGCGGAGCTCGCCGCCGGCGAGGCTCCGGTGACCTGTTTGTCACGGGCTCAAGCCCGTTGCACTCCCCACCTCGCGTAGATGCCCCCCAGCCCCTCCGCTTGCTCGATAGCCCGCCGTAGCCTCGTTTCCTTCGGGCACCCGTGCGCGCCGCCGCCTCCGCCGCTCGCCGGCGCCGATTCCGGCCAAGTCCGGCGAAGCCCCGGCCACCCCTGGATGCGGCGCTGCGAGCCCTTTCAAATGGGCCTAGCCCCGCTCCTCCCCGAGCCCCGTAGCGCGATTCCGGCCAACTCCGGTGAGGGGCCGCCGCCGTTTTGGTCGCCGGAGTTGCTCCGGCGCCGGCCGCCGACGTGGCCGGCCTGGGGCCACCCCAGGGCCACTACCAGTGGGCCCCGTGGGTCCCAGTTGACTGGGTTGACCCAGTCAACTGCTGACTGGGCAGGCCCAGCCACTGACATGCGGGCCCCGCCGCAAAATTTAAAAAAAAGGAGAAAAAGAAAAATGTTTTATAAATAAAAATAATTAGATTAACTAATCACTCACTGACATATCGGGCCCACCCCTCTAATTAGACTGTTAGTTTAGTTTAAATTAATATTAGACTAACAGAGGCTGACATGTGGGTCCCACTGGACCCACCTGTCTGGTTTGACTGGTCAGCCGACCTGTTGACCTGCTGACGTCAGCATTGCCTCATGCTGACGTCATAATTCATTTTTGCTTAATTTAAATAATTCCAGAAATTCAAATAAACTTTGAAAATTCATATCTTTTAAACCGTAACTCGGATGAAAATGTTTTCTATATGAAAGTTGCTCAGAACGACGAGATGAATCCGAATACGCAGTCCGTTCGTCCACCACAACCCCCTAACCTATCGAACAAGCAACTTTCCCCCTCCGGTCCGTCTGTCCGAAAACGCGAAACATTGGGAATACCTCCCGGATGTTCCCCCCTTCGCCGGTACCACCTACTGTCGCGTTAGGGCACACCTAGCACCGCTCATTGTTATGTCACGCATCGTCATGCTTATGTTTGCATTGTATTTACTGTATCTTCCCCCCTCTTCTCTCCGGTAGACTACGAGACCGACACTGCTGCTGTCCAGTTCGACTACGGAGTTGACGACCCCTCCTACTTGCCAGAGCAACCAGGCAAGCCCCCCCCTTGATCACCAGATATCGCCTACTCTACTCTCTACTACTTGCATTAGAGTAGTGTAGCATGTTACTGCTTTCGATTAATCCTATTATGTTGCATAGCCTGTCATTGTTGCTACAGTTGTTTCCCTTACCTGCTATCCTACTACTTAGTATAGGATGCTAGTTTTCCATCAATGGCCCTACATTCTTGTCCGTCTGCTGTGCTATACTATCGGGCCGTGATCACCTGGGCGTGATCACGGGTATATACTTATATACTATATACATGACACATGAGATGACTAAAGTCGGGTCGGCTCGTAGGAGTACCCGCGAGTGGATCTTTGTGGCGGAGCGACAGGGCAGGTTGAGACTGCCTAGGTGAAAGGTGGGCCTGGCCCTGGTCGGCGTTCGCGGTTACTTAACACGCTTAACGAGATCTTGGTATTTGATCTGAGTCTGGCCATTTGGTCTATACGCACTAACCATCTACGTGGGAGTAGTTATGGGTATCCCGACGTCGTGGTATCAGCCGAAGCTCTTTTGACGTTAGCAACTGAGTGGCGCACGCCGCATTGGACCGTAAGCTCGCGCTTGTATTAAGGGGGCTAGGTCTGCTTCCGGCCGCGTACGCAACATGCAAGTGTGCATAGGGCGATGGGCCCAGACCCCTGCGCGCATAGGGTTAGACCGGCGTGCTGACCTCTCTGTTGAGCCTAGGTAGGGCTGCGACGTGTTGATCTTACGAGGCCGGGCATGACCCAGGAAAGTGTGTCCGGCCAATTGGGATCGAGCGTGTTGGGTTATGTGGTGCACCCCTGTAGGGAAGTTTATCTATTCGAATAGCCGTGTCCCTCGGTAAAAGGACGACCCGGAGTTGTACCTTGACCTTATGACAACTAGAACTGGATACCGAATAAAACACACCCTTCCAAGTGCCAGATACAACCTGGTGATCGCTCTCTAACAGGGCGACGAGGAGGGGATCGCCGGTTAGGATTATGCTATGCGATGCTACTTGGAGGACTTCAATCTACTCTCTTCTACCTGCTGCAAGATGGAGATGGCCAGAAGCGTAGTCTTCGACAGGACTAGCTATCCCCCCTTTTTATTCTGGCATTCTGCAGTTCAGCCCACTGATATGCCCCTTTACACATATACCCATGCATATGTAGTATAGCTCCTTGCTTGCGAGTACTTTGGATGAGTACTCACGGTTGCTTCTCTCCCTCTTTCCCCCTTTCCAATCTATCTGGTTGTCGCAACCAGATGTTGGAGTCCAGGAGCCAGACGCCACCGTCGACGACGACACCTACGACACTGGAGGTGCCTACTACTACGTGCAGGCCGCTGACGACGACCAGGAGTAGTTAGGAGGTCCCAGGTAGGAGGCCTTGCCTCTTCGATCGTTGCTACTTTTGTGCTAGCCTTCTTAAGGCAAACTTGTTTAACTTATGTCTGTACTCAGATATTGTTGCTTCCGCTGACTCGTCTATGATCGAGCACTTGTATTCGAGCCCTCGAGGCCCCTGGCTTGTATTATGATGCTTGTATGACTTATTTATGTTTTAGAGTTGTGTTGTGATATCTTCCCGTGAGTCCCTGATCTTGGTCGTACACATTTGCGTGCATGATTAGTGTACGGTCAAATCAGGGGCGTCACAAGTTGGTATCAGAGCCGACTGCCTGTAGGAATCCCCCCTTCCACACTCCTTGGCCGAAGTTGAGTCTAGACATTACAATTTTTTTACTAACATGGCTGTGTGTCTTACGGGCCCACGTCGCCATTGGGTGGTACTAGGATCTTTTACTCCTCGACCTTTACTCTGGGATTCTGAACTCTCTTCTACTCGGGTTAAACGAATTTACTAACTTTAACACTAGGATCCCGTGACCGCGTTCACCCCAAAGTTGGATAAACCATAGTTGTTTCTTAGAGTAGTATTTTGATCAATTCACACACTGTCAATTGACTCCTTTGAAACGTCTTTGCTTCCAGATGGAACCCACGAGGCAGGTCGTTCGCCACACCATGGCCATTGGTGCCTCGGGATCATCTGCGGTGCTAGCTGAGATGATGACCTATCTGGGTTATCGCTGGCACCCTGAGTACACCGTCTACGAGGAGTACCAGGACTTTAACCAGGAGCAGTACCGTGCCATCGTCCACCTCTACTCTCGGGAGTACGACTCCACTACTGTGCTGCACACCGCACATGGTGTTGGTGTGACCATCGATATGGCTGTCGACGATGCTGCCTATGCTGCTCTGACACGTCTTCGTGGAGAGTATCAGGAGTTGGACACCTCCCCTTTCAGGCACATTGCTATCGCATCTGATGTTGGTGCGGAGGGATACTATACTGCTGCCTACTCCACTGTCACCCAAGAGCCCTTCTACCATCAGCACCTGGTTCTGCATGCTGATGGGCTGGATCGAGCTAACCGAGCTCTTCGCCACGAGATGTACACCACCCGTCAGCACCTTTACCGTGCTCTGACGCTGCTGCACCCCTTTGTCCGGTCTGGACAGGTACCACGTACTGCGATCTACCCAGCCAGGACCGTGATGCCCCACGGTGTCGGTTGGCCAGAGGTGGGAGGCTACTCCCCCGCACTTGGCCCTCTTCTGCCACCTAAGCGTCGGGTTCTACACCTGAGTATCCGCGGCCCCCAGTCTGCTGACGTCGAGGGCTATCCGTTGCCTCACTACCAGCTGTCGGGCTACGATTACCTCCACCGTACCTCTTGGGACTGATGTAGGCTTGCTTGTAGTATTAGTTGCAGTCGCCGCGAGCTTGTGTGCCGCCTATGATGTTTTAGTCTATGTACTGAACTCTATGCATGACCCCTTTTGTAAGTTATGCCGACTATTATGTAGTAACTACCGTGCTCCTTTCATTATGCATGTTTCATCATGAATGATTCTTGTCATTGCAAATTTCTCAATGCTGAACTACCCCTGTTATATATTAGCAGGATGGTTAGACCAGGTGGTCGTGGTCGTGGTGGCGATGCCCCACCACCACCTGAGTATATGGCTGGTATGATCCAACAGTTTGAACTGAACCGCCAGTTCATGGAAAATATGATGGCTCAGTTTCCTCGCCCCAATATGAACCAGCAGCAAGCCCAAGTGACTCTTCAAGATTTCATACGCCTCAACCCAACCATCTACCGCAGCTCAACTCAGCCTCTGGATGCTGATGACTGGCTCCGTGACATCACCTATGAGATGGAGTCTGCTGATGTAGCCCCTGCCAGCTATGTCACCTTTGCTTCCTTCTTCTTGAAGGGACCCGCAGCTCAATGGTGGGACAGCCACAGGCGTACTCGGCCAGCTGGAACAATCATCACATGGCCAGACTTCCAAGCTGCTTTCCGTGCCCGCTTCATTCCTCAAGGAGTCATGGACCGGAAGAAGCGTGAGTTCCGCAACCTCACCCAAGGCAACAAAACTGTCGAAGCTTATCAGCGGGAGTTTCTGGACTTGTCCCGCTATGCTGAAGAAGACATTCCAACAGATGCACGCAGACAGGAGAAGTTCCGTGATGGCCTTCAAGCTGACATCAAGCTCGCACTTCTAGTGCATGACTTTGCTGATTTCGCCACCTTGGTGAACAAGGCCATCAATGTCGAAACTGGTCTGCAGGAATACCAGAGCTCTCACAGGCGCAACCGTGACACGGGCTCATCTTCGGGCTCGCCCGCACAGAAGCGTAAGATATGGATCCCGAACAGCATGTACCGTCCAAATGCATCTACCCCAAGGCAGACCTATGCTGCACCTCGTCTGCCTCCACCACCCTCTAGGCAGTCAAGACTTCCAGCTCCACCATCCCAAGCTCCTGTTCACACTCCCAATAATGGTCTGTGCTACAAGTGTGGACAACCAGGTCACCGTGCCAGGGACTGCCATCAGAATCAGAATCAACTTGCCCTCCCAGCAACTGGCCGTGGTAACAATCAACCCCGCAACAACAATGCTAAGTCTTATGGTTGTGCTCATGCCAACCACGTTGATCTCAACGAAGCTCAAGACCAGCCTGCTACTGTGATGGGTACACTCCTCGTAAATTCAGTACCAGCATCCGTTTTATTTGATACAGGTGCATCGCATTCATTCATGTCAGAAGATTTTGCATACAAGCACGACGTTAAATGTGAGGAGATGAACACCTCTGTATTGGTCAAAACCCCCGTGGGACAGTGTCAAACCTCCTTGGTTGGCATCGATGTCCCCGTGGAAATCGAAGGGCTGGAATTCTATTCCTCTCCCATTATCCTGAAGACGTCTAACATCGACCTCATTTTGGGTATGGATTGGTTGAAAGCGCATACTGCTTCTATAGTTTGCGCCACTAAGACCGTCCATCTGCTACACCCTTCAGATGAAATAGTTGCTTACCAAGCTCATCTGGTGCAAAATGCCGAGGCAAGGCTCTATGCATTGAATGCATTAAACGCTGCACCACTCGAGGGCATTGAAAACATTCCCGTCGTGCGTGAATTCCTTGACGTCTTCCCTGAAGAACTTCCAGGGATTCCCCCTGCTAGAGCTGTCGAATTCATCATTGACTTGAAACCAGGCACCACTCCTATAGCCAAGCGACCCTACAACATGCCGCCGCATGAACTCCTTGAGCTTAAGGAGGAAATCGACAAATCTCTTCGCAAAGGATTCATTCGCCCAAGTCGCTTTCCTTGGGGAGCACCTTCTCTCTTTGTCAAGAAGAAGGATGGGACTAACCGATTGGTTCAAGACTACCGTCCTATAAACCAAGCTACCATTCAGAATAAATACCCTCTTCCTCGGATCAATGATCTGTATGATCAACTGGCGGGTTCGTCAGTGTTCTCTAAGCTCGACTTGAGGTTGGGCTACCATCAGATCCGTGTTCGCGAAGAGGATATCCCAAAGACCGCCTTCGTGACTCGCTATGGTTCATACGAGTACACCGTCATGTCTTTCGGTTTAACCAATGCTCCAGCCACCTTCTCTCGTCTGATGAACTATATATTCATGGATTACCTCGACAAGTTCGTCGTGGTTTATCTGGATGATATCCTGGTATTCTCCAAGAACGAAGAAGAACATGCTGAACATCTTCGACTTGTGCTGGAAAAGCTATGAGAACATCAACTATATGCCAAGTTCTCCAAATGTGAATTCTGGCTACCGGAAGTAACCTATCTTGGGCATGTCATATCTAAGGATGGTATTGCCGTCAACCCCGAGCGAGTTCAGGCTATTCTTGATTGGACTCCTCCCAAGAACGTTAAGCAAGTCAGAAGTTTTCTCGGTCTCGCCAGCTATTGCCGTCGATTCGTCGAGAACTTCTCTAAGATCGCCAGGCCTCTGACTAACCTATTGCATAAGGGTGTCAAGTTCCAATGGACAGACAAGTGTCAGGAAAGTTTCCAGGCACTCAAAGACAAGTTGACTTCTGCTCCAGTTCTAGCTCCACCTGATACTAAGAAGGACTTTGTCATTTACTGCGACGCTTCCCGTCAAGGATTAGGCTGTGTCCTAATGCAAGACCGCAAAGTGATTGCTTATGCCTCTCGACAATTGCGCCCTCACGAAGAGAACTACCCAGTTCACGACCTCGAACTTGCTGCTGTCATTCATGCGCTGAAGCAGTGGCGACATTACCTTCTCGGTAATCGTTGCGAGATCTTCACTGACCACCAAAGCCTGAAGTATCTGTTTACTCAGCCAGATCTGAACCTCCGTCAGCAGAGATGGATGGAGCTTGTTGCAGACTTTGACTTGGGTATTTCCTATACGCCAGGCAAGGCTAATGTAATGGCTGATGCCTTGAGCCGCAAGTCTTACTGCAACCACCTCCAGGTTCATAAAGTTCAGCCCTCGCTTGTTGAAGAATTCAGGAAGCTGAACCTCCATATTGTTCCTCCAGGTGCACTCGCTCCCCCTCCTAAGGAGTTTGGCAAGCTGAACCTCCACGTTGTTACCCAGGGTTCCCTCAATACCCTAGTTGCTAAACCAGATCTCGAGGACAGCATCAAAAGGCTACAGAAGTATGACTCTGAAGCCCACAAGATTAAGCGCTACCTCGCAGAAGGAAAGCCCTCATTCTTCACTATTGCTGAAGATGGCACCTTATACTTCAAGGGCCGCCTAGTGGTGCCATGTGCAGAGAAAAACCTGGATATGACACAAGAAGTTATGAAAGAAGCTCATGATACACCTCTGTGTATCCATCCTGGTAGTACAAAGATGTACCAAGACATCCGTCAGAGATTCTGGTGGTCTAATATGAAGCAAGCCATTGCTTGTTATGTTGCTGAGTGTGACGTTTGCCGTCGTATCAAAGCAGAACATCAAAGGCCTGCTGGAACTCTGCAACCTATCTCTATTCCTGAATGGAAATGGGACCATGTTGAGATGGACTTCGTCACTGGATTTCCCAAATCACAGAAAGGTAATGATGCTATTCTTGTCGTCATTGACCGACTTTCCAAAGTTGCACATTTTCTGGCACTCAAAGAAACGATCACTGCTAGCCAGTTGGCAACGCTCTATATGTCCAGGATTGTTTCACTCCATGGTATTCCATTGGTTATCAGCTCAGACCGTGGCAGCTTATTCACTTCAAGATTCTGGGCAAGTTTCCAAGAAGCTATGGGAACTCATCTGTCATTCAGTACTGTGTTTCATCCTCAATCGCAAGGACAAGTTGAACGCGTCAATCAAGTTCTCGAAGACATGCTTCGAGCTTGCGTTATTTCCTTCGGCAAGAAATGGGAGGAATCTCTCCCGTATGCTGAGTTCTCTTATAATAATAGCTATCAAGCTAGTCTGAAGATGGCCCCCTTCGAAGTGTTGTATGGACGAAAGTGCCGAACCCCTCTGAACTGGTCAGAAACTGGGGAACGTCCACTCTTCGGTCCGGATATTATCGAAGATGCTGAAGAACAAGTCCGCATTATTCGTGAGAATCTCAAGACTGCTCAGTCACGTCAGAAGAGTCAGTATGACCGTCATCATAAAGACATGGTCTATCAACCTGGCGAAAAGGCTTATCTTCGAGTCACACCTATGAAGGGTGCTCACCGCTTCGCGATCAAGGGCAAACTAGCTCCTCGCTATATTGGCCCATTCACTATTCTCGAAAGGCGTGGAAAAGTGGCATACCAATTGGAGCTATCGCCGAACCTTTCTCAGGTTCACGATGTGTTCCATGTGTCACAGCTCCGCCGTTGCTTCAAGGATCCAATCCGAGCTGTGGATCATGAAGTGCTCGAATTGCAGCAAGACCTCTCCTATAAGGAGCATCCGGTCCGCATTCTCGACCAAGCTGAACGCCGCACACGTCAGAAGGCGATCAAGTTTCTCAAAGTCCAGTGGTCGCACCATTCTGAAGATGAGGCCACTTGGGAACGAGAGGATCGTCTGCGCGAAGAATACCCCGCACTGTTTCCTTCTACCTCCTAAATCTCGGGACGAGATTTCTTGTAGTGGAGGAGATTTGTAACACCCCGAGAATCATGCTACAGTAACTCTCTGAGATTAAGCTAATCATGTTGCTAAACAGGGCTTGATCACAATTGCATCACATTTCTTTTCAAACTCCTAGTTCAAACTTCAATTAAAATCAAAGTGGAAAATAAAAGTTTTCAAAAATTTAAACAAAAATGTTCGGTGGGTGCCAAATAATACACTGGTAATTATGGTGGAGAAAACATATTTTTATAAAATACCTAAATACTTTTAAATGAAATAAAACAGAAAAGAAAATAAACAAATAAAAAGAAAATGCAAAAGAACACAGACAAAGAAAAAAGAAAAAAAGGGAGAAGGCCCTCCCCCCCACTGGACCCCTGGCCCGACTAGGCCGACCCCCGGCCCAGCCCACCTCTCCCGCTCGCCCCCTTCCCTGTTCCCCCGACCGGGGTCGGAACAGGGGCAGTCCCCGCCGCACCACCTCGCCGGCGATGGGGAGGATAAGGGCGCCAGCACCCCCGCCTCCTCGGGCCTCTCTCCCACTCGCCCCGCTCTCCTCTCGGCCCCTGCGCCTCTCTCTTCCCCCCCCCAGATCCGCGCCGCTCTCTCCTTCCCCACGCCCGACGCGGTCGCCGCAGTTCCCGTCGTTCACACGGCCACCGTGCCCACCTCGCCGCCCCACGTTGTCTCCAAGGACCGCCGTCGCCCGCTGCTTCGTCTGGTGCAGCCCGTTGGAGACCGGAGCCCCTACAACGAGCACACCGAGCTCGTCTTCAACTTCGGACGCCGGCGACCCCCTTCTTCCCCGGCGCCGACCTGCTGCTCCTAAGCCTCTCACCGGCCTCCGTGTGCCGCGCGGTGAGCCTTCCCCCCTCCTCCCCTGTCTTTTCTCTCTCGCGCGCCCCCCTAGCTGCTTCCCCACGCGCGCCCGAATGCCGTGCCGCGGAGCTCGCCGCCGGCGACGCTCCGGTGACCTGTTGGTCACGGGCTCAAGCCCGTTGCACTCCCCACCTCGTGTAGATGCCCCCCAGCCCCTCCGCTTGCTCGATAGCCTGCCGTAGCCTCGTTTCCGTCGGGCACCCGTGCGCGCCGCCGCCTCCGCCGCTCGCCGGCGCCGATTCCGGCCAAGTCCGGCGAAGCCCAGGGCACCCCTGGATGCGGCGCTGCGAGCCCTTTCGAATGGGCCTAGCCCCGCTCCTCCCCGAGCCCCGTAGCGCGATTCCGGCCAACTCCGGCGAGGGGCCGCCGCCGTTTTGGTCGCCGGAGTTGCTCCGGTGCCGGCCGCCGACGTGGCCGGCCTGGGGCCACCCCAGGGCCACTACCAGTGGGCCCCGTGGGTCCCAGTTGACTGGGTTGACCCAGTCAACTGCTGACTGGGCAGGCCCAGCCACTGACATGCGGGCCCCGCCGCAAAATTAAAAAAAAAGGAGAAAAAGAAAAATGTTTTATAAATAAAAATAATTAGATTAACTAATCACTCACTGACATATGGGGCCCACCCCTCTAATTAGACTGTTAGTTTAGTTTAAATTAATATTAGACTAACAGAGGCTGACATGTGGGTCCCACTGGACCCACCTGTCTGGTTTGACTGGTCAGCCGACCTGTTGACCTGCTGACGTCAGCATTGCCTCATGCTGACGTCATAATTCATTTTTGCTTAATTTAAATAATTCCAGAAATTCAAATAAGCTTTGAAAATTCATATCTTTTAAACCGTAACTCGGATGAAAATGTTTTCTATATGAAAGTTGCTCAGAACGACGAGACGAATCCGAATATGCAGTCCGTTCGTCCACCACAACCCCCTAACCTATCGAACTAGCAACTTTCCCCCTCCGGTCTGTCTGTCCGAAAACGCAAAACATTGGGAATACCTCCCGGATGTTCCCCCCCTTCGCGGTACCACCTACTGTCGCGTTAGGGCACACCTAGCACCGCTCATTGTCATGTCACGCATCATCATGCTTATGTTTGCATTATATTTACTGTTTCTTCCCCCCTCTTCTCTCCAGTAGACTACGAGACCGACACTGCTGCTGTCCAGTTTGACTACGGAGTTGACGACCCCTCCTACTTGCCAGAGCAACCAGGCAAGCCCCACCCCCTTGATCACCAGATATCGCCTACTCTACTCTCTACTACTTGCATTAGAGTAGTGTAGCATGTTACTGCTTTCGATTAATCCTATTATGTTGCATAGCCTGTCATTGTTGCTACAGTTGTTTCCCTTACCTGCTATCCTACTGCTTAGTATAGGATGCTAGTTTTCCATCAGTGGCCCTACATTCTTGTCCGTCTGCTGTGCTATACTATCGGGCCGTGATCACCTGGGTGTGATCATGGGTATATACTTATATACTATATACATGACACATGAGATGACTAAAGTCGGGTCGGCTCGTAGGAGTACCCGCGAGTGGATCTTTGTGGCGGAGCGACAGGGCAGGTTGAGACTGCCTAGGTGAAAGGTGGGCCTAGCCCTGGTCGGCGTTCGCGGTTACTTAACACGCTTAACGAGATCTTGGTATTTGATCTGAGTCTAGCCATTTGGTCTATACGCACTAACCATCTACGTGGGAGTAGTTATGGGTATCCCGACGTCGTGGTATCAGCCGAAGCTCTTTTGACGTCAGCAACTGAGTGGCGCGCGCCGCATTGGACCGTAAGCTCGCGCTTGTATTAAGGGGGCTAGGTCTGCTTCCGGCCGCGTACGCAACGTGCAGGTGTGCATAGGGCGATGGGCCCAGACCCCTGCGCGCATAGGGTTAGACCGGCCTAGGTGGGGCTGCGACGTGTTGATCTTACGAGGCCGGGCATGACCCAGGAAAGTGTGTCCGGCCAATTGGGATCGAGCGTGTTGGGTTATGTGGTGCACCCCTGCAGGGAAGTTTATCTATTCGAATAGCCGTGTCCCTCGGTAAAAGGACGACCCGGAGTTGTACCTTGACCTTATGACAACTAGAACTGGATACCGAATAAAACACACCCTTCCAAGTGCCAGATACAACCCGGTGATCGCTCTCTAACAGGGCGACGAGGAGGGGATCGCCGGGTAGGATTATGCTATGCGATGCTACTTGGAGGACTTCAATCTACTCTCTTCTACCTGCTGCAAGATGGAGATGGCCAGAAGCGTAGTCTTCGACAGGACTAGCTATCCCCCCTTTTTATTCTGGCATTCTGCAGTTCAACCCACTGATATGCCCCTTTACACATATACCCATGCATATGTAGTATAGCTCCTTGCTTGCGAGTACTTTGGATGAGTACTCACGGTTGCTTCTCTCCCTATTTCCCCCTTTCCTATCTATCTGGTTGTCGCAACCAGATGTTGGAGTCCAGGAGCCAGACGCCACCGTCGACGACGACACCTACGACACTGGAGGTGCCTACTACTACGTGCAGGCCGCTGACGACGACCAGGAGTAGTTAGGAGGTCCCAGGCAGGAGGCCTTGCCTCTTCGATTGTTGCTACTTTTGTGCTAGCCTTCTTAAGGCAAACTTGTTTAACTTATGTCTGTACTCAGATATTGTTGCTTCCGCTGACTCGTCTATGATCGAGCACTTGTATTCGAGCCCTCGAGGCCCCTGGCTTGTATTATGATGCTTGTATGACTTATTTATGTTTTAGAGTTGTGTTGTGATATCTTCCCGTGAGTCCCTGATCTTGGTCGTACACATTTGCGTGCATGATTAGTGTACGGTCAAATCGGGGGCGTCACACCGGCGGTCAACCCCGCTGCTCACTGAGCTCAGCGGGCATGTCGTCGAGGCTCTCCTTCAGCAGCTCCACCAAGCTGTGGATGAACTCCTTCTGCTTATTGAGGTGCTTATTGAGATGATCGGGCACGTCGGCATGTTTTCCTCCGCGGCTAGGGCGCTCCTGGCAGCCATCGCCTTCCCGTGAGAGATCTTTCGAGGTCTCTGCGTGGCAGGGAGCCCTCTCTTTTTTTCCGCCACCTTGGTTGCCGCTCCCTTACTACGAGTAGTTCTCGACCTAGAGCTCTGCACCCCGGCCATGGCAAGGACGGACGAATAAGAAGGACTTATGAGGAGGAAGGTATAGTAATTTTCGGTTAGGTAGTTCCCCTTTTTATAACCTATGTACTAGCACTAGTACTAAAACCTGCCTAGTGGGAACACATTCAGGTTTGGTACGTGCTAGTAGGTGTGAGTAGGCTTGCACTTAATTGTAGCACTAGTACTTTGGAATGTCATGGGAACAAGCTAAAGATTAATTGATGGTTTTGGTTTCGAGGCCCGAAACGGCTCCCGATGAGTTTAGTGGAACATAAATTTCAAGTACTCCCTCCATCTCAGTTTACAAGGCTTGCACGTGTATCTAGGTCGTCAATGTAACTTATACAAAATAAATTGTTTTAACATAAAAAATACTCTGAATATTTGAAGTTTGTAATGATTTTTTGTAATGTATGCCTCTTATTAAGTTGGTCAAATTGATGACATGGTACACGTGCAAGACTTGTAAACTGAGATAGAGGGAGTACTACACTTCTCAAATGCAGTCGCACAAGTCAGTGATGTAACTGGTCGTACATGTCAGACCAAGCCGATGCGTGTCCCTTCGGTGAGACGCAGGTCCGACCGACCGTTTGTTGGTGCGACCGATCGTAAAGTATTACGGGATGGTGACTTCTGGTTGTGGCTTCGGTTGATTGTCACGACCAAGCATTCTAAAACTAGTGATAAATCAATTACCATCTTTTTCCAAACGACCAAGCATTTTCACAGGAATACAATACATATAGATGGAGTGATTGTCAAGGTTGCAAACCGACATGGCGTTGCAAGTTCACTGCGGCAGCAACCGATTAGGTCACTGCATCGCTGGTGGGGAACGAGGGCAGCTCACCTCGCCTACAATGCATGCCCAGCGGCGCAACTGGTCCCGGGATTTGGCTTCTCCTACAGCCCATTTGAACAGTTGCTCTGACTACTCATGCCATTGCACAGGCATGCACGTTCTTTCCTCTGCAGTTGACTCCGTGAATATGATCTCTGCCATTAGCCCTAGCTCGAAATCAACGCGACGCTGCCAGATGCTAACATCCCACAGCATCTCCCCCCTGAGATCGACTTGTGCCTCCGCCTTGTGCTGCGCCAGGCGCAGCTCCTTGGAACTTCTCTCCAATCGATGCGACGCTTCCTCGATCCGATTTTCCCTTGCTACCCACCATGTGAAACGCAACCCTAGCATGTCCTCCGGCGCCACTGATCTATGATTCCAGAGCAAGGGATCCCCTCTAAAACACATGTGGGTTTCGCTCAAAGGTTGCAGTGCTGCGGGGCGCAGCGAGAGGGCTGTCCGCGGGATCCTGGGATCTAAGGGATTATCCATGGCGGGATCCGGTGGGCGAAGCGGGGAGGCGATCCTGGGCGCCGCTAGAGCCCTACGAGGCTAAGATAAATAGAGTAATACTACTCCACTCCATCCATATTTAAATACAAAGGCCACCAACAATAGCCCTGGCGAAAATTGATCATGCTACCTGCGTCTGGGTTTATTGGCCCCCTTTTTTGTGCCACTTTTTATGACATGCATAAATATTATCAAAAATTGGCACAAAATACGAAGGAGACCAATGAAAGTAGCAACCCGTGATTTAACTACTCCCATGCACGCAGTGGAGTAGTAATGTCTTTCGTCCTCCCTCATGTCCACTCAATTTGCATGCGCTGTATTAATTGACCATCAATGAAGTGAAGAACTTTACACACATGAAGTTATCACATGGGGTGGATCTTCATACAAAAATGCGTCCCCCCGTGTACCCGCGTGTGCGTGCGAGGGAATGAGTGCGTGCGTGGTGTGCGTGCACATCTTCGCTTCATGCATGTACCGCCAGTGTGCCTCAGAGAGGACGAGTACATTCTTCTGGAACCAGCAGCACGTCACTGTGATCAATCCACACAAGGAGGTCGCGACAACGCCTCCACAAGTGCCACGTGGCTTCATGAACTGTAAGAGAGACACTGTGACACATGTTTTGCACATACTCGAAGTACTAGTAAGGTACACGTGCATTGCACGCATCAGATTTGGCAACCAAATTATGAATTAATACCACAGAATAGCATTTAAGCTTTGACTCATATATTCCTGATGTAGACGTTCATTTAATTCTTATAGTTCATCTCATTCGAAATCGATTAGTTTTTATAAAAAAGCTATGTCCTCTTTGATTCGTAGGATTTCCAAAATGCGGGAATAGGAAAAACATGGGATTGTGGAATGTCGTCTTGAATCCTACAGGATTGTACGAGTGTTTGATTGTGTGTAGAAAAAACGCAGGATTCTTTCGAAGAGGTTTGAGTGGAAATGAATCCTATGGAAAATTCCTATGGTTTACAATCCTTTGAATCAAACAACCAAGATAAATTCCTAAGGATTAGAATCCTCCAAAATTCCTTTGAGAATCCTTTGAATCAAAGAAGCCCTTAATCTATTTTATGATTCATGGAATTATGGGTTGTAAAGCATAAAGTAAAAACATATAATGGCAATTCAACTAAAAAAGTTTGGGCAGTTATGATACGGAAGATTCTAGAACAAAGGAGAAGCACTTGTGTCTTGAGGTTTGTGCATTATGCTTAACTTCAACCATGCAGTCTGCTAAATTGTACATGTGGAAAAATCCGGTGGGGGGCTAGAAGATGGTGCGAGGGGCCAAGTGGAGGGAGACTATGAAGGAGTGCACAAGTGCGAGATCAATATTTAAAGAGAGGGGGCGAGAACGTGCGCTGTTGCGCGCAGTGGCGGAGCCATGAAAAATAAATGAGCTAGGGGGCCAAGCATTGCTAATCCTTTACGAGGAGGGCCAATCCATCAACTTCAACCATTTTACCAGCAATTGTCTAATGATCGCATTCATATTAGCCTTGATATATAGTGATGTTAGGGGGGGCAGGGCCCTTGCTGCCCCCTGTCTTCGCCACTGTGCGCGCGTCTGAGAGATGAAGCGGAAGGCATGAATGATGAGAGGTGGACGTTGGATATATAATTAATATGGGTGTATTAGCTATGTAATCCTATATAGAGAGGTATAGATTTATCGATGTGGACGTGGGAAAGAGGGTGAGACCTCACTAGATATATAGATTGATCAGTTTGTGTGGAAAACTATGAAAGACCTAGCTATATATACACACACATAGAGGAACATCGATCGTTGCGCATGCACGTGAGAGATAAAGAATGCCCGATATGATGGAGAGGGGGGGGGGTGTGTGCATGCATGGGAGACTGAACTGAAGAAAAAGATTGCATGTGTGCGATGGATAATGCCGACTGGTAGTGTGTGTGCATGCATGCACGAGAGAAAGTTAGTGGTACAACTATAAAGAGAAGACAACTGTGTGGGTGTAAAAGACTAGGTGAGGTCATAATCAATGTAAAGTTGAATTCAAATATTTAAATAAGAGATCATGATGTTTGAAACCCATGCATGCATGAATATAACTGAGATATGCGCGGTGTGGTTTGGAAACGAGCATGTTGTACTGTATACACATTGAACAAGGTCAGACTGATTTGAATTTGAGATACCGATGGCAGACATCATTTGGCCACATTGCATCCGTGCATGGACACACTATTCTAATTGGAGATAATGGGTGGCTTTCGCATCACATTTCTATATTTATACCCCTATATATTATATTTTATATTTTTTATATAGTGTGTGGATAACTTTAGTTAACTTTGAAAGATGGTCGTTGGGTGAAGCCAATCCGATGGTGCAGAGATGGCAAATTTGAGCACTACTAGCCATTGGATATCATCTAGATTCCACCAGATTTTGCCACCTGTACAATCTAGAAGACTTCATGGTTGAACATAAGCATAATGCACAAACCTCAAAACACAAGCACTTCTTCTTTGTTCTAGAATCTTCCGTATCAGAATTGCCCAAATGTGTTTTCTACATGATTTGCCATTATTTGTTTTTATTTTATGCTTTACAGCGCACAATTCCATGAATCTTAAAACAGATTAGCTTTCTTATAAAAACAAGATGATTTTGAATGAAATGAACTAAAAGTATTAAATGAACATCTACATCATGCATCTATGACTCAAAGCTTACATGCTATAATGTGGTACTTGTTCATAATTTGGTTGCCAAATCTCATGCGTGCAATGCACATGTACCTTACTAGTCTAAATGGTGTTTGTGTGTGTGTTAAACACATTGTACGTACTATCATACATGGTTTAGATTCTGAACATCTAGCTAGAGCATACATGTACTATGATTTGAATTCAACATAAAATGGATACATATATTTGAATTTGAGATCGTATGTACATTTAGTTCCTATTTATATACGAATTTACTTCTCCTATATTCATATCATGGGTTGTGAAGATAATATTTAGATGGTGTATAACTAACCCGAGTACAATCCCATTCAAACAGGGAAAATGTACTCAAATTTAGTCCATATGCTAGACAACACACATTGTTTTTTTATTGTTGAGGGAAATGCAAATTGTTTTGGTACTGTACATGTTATGTTTGTTGTCCCGATTTTTTTTATTTTTTTAGTTTTATTTGAATGCATTTCTAGTAATATAGTAAAACGGGACATGGCTCTCTCTAGTGATGAGGTGTGAATTGTCTTTTTTTTGGATACACGTTAAGCTTGTTCTCCCGAAATTTCAAGCCGCGCCTTGTTATGCCAAAATTTCAAGCTAGCATCTCTGTCTATCGTGCTGCGAAACTCCCACCTCTTCAACCCATGCCTTGTTACCCCGAAATATTTAAGATATATCTTTGTCTCGTTGTGCTTTGAAAACTCCCTCCATCTCAACCCGCGCCTTGCTATCCCAAAATTACAACGCACGCGAAAACTCCCACCTCCTGCGAATCCCGACACGCGAAATGCCTGTGATATCCCTGAACAAAAAGAACCGCCTGGCACAAATCGGCGGGCGTACTAAGCAAGCTTCTCCTCGTTCTGTGAGTTGACGGGATACATCAAAAGTACTCGAGTGTATAAAGCCTTGCCTCTAAGGTAGGCACCAGATGGTTTGCCTCTTTTTTAACATAACGCGTCAAGTCGCAATTTGTTTGTTCACCCGTGGTAGACGATCCTCCCTCCATCTAGTGGACAACCAGTACACGTGGCAAGTTACCACCTGGGCTGCCTTTTCGTACAGAAATGAGCTCCACCGTGTACCCGCGCGGGTGTGGTTGGGAAAGAGACGGGAGTACGTGCGCCGTGCGTGCACCTCTTCTCTTCCTGCACGTCCCCCACCTACGTGGGTGTGTGTGAGAGATACAAACCTAGACAAATGGCTTGTGCGTTCGTGAGTGTTTTTTGTTTTTTTGGGAGGGGGAGGTTGATTTCGTGAATGTATTTGTGGGAATATGTGTCGATGACATCTCAAACAAAATTTTGCATGCAATGTGTGTGAAATGGAGGCCTATCCATATCATATATAGAGGGTCGGGCGATCCACGAGAAGAGAGGGAGGGGTCATAGATATCGATAGAGTTGAAGAGAGGATCAAGTGGGTGGGTGCGAGATCGATGAAGAGAGCCATCAAAATTGTGTGTGTGTGCAAGTCAAAGATATAGGGCGACTGACCTAGCTACCGGAACGTCAGAGGGCACAGGTCAAGTTTGTGTGTGGCAGGGAGACATGACTAGAGCGCTCAATGTATCGGGGTGTGTGTGTGTGTGCAAGGGGGTGGGGGAGGGGTAGGCAGAGGCCTAACTATAGAGGTAGAACGATTCTTATATGTGTTGACAAGGAGAGACCCAGCTATGACTTGAGGGAGATCGGTCGACATCCATACATAACTGAAGGATGGGACAGAGAGAGAGGGAGGGAGAGGGGTAGAGTGCTGGATGGGTGATGGAGTTGCTTCTCGAAGATGGTGGGAGAGGCCTACTAGACAAATTGAGGGTGGAACTGCAATATTATCAATAAGAGTGGGGATGTGTTTCTGTGTGTGCCTGTGCGTGATAGATCTGTCGGGACACGTCCATGGATGATGAAGGGGAAGCTTGTGTTTGGTAAGCAAACCTAACTAGATCAATAGATCAATTGTTGTTTGTCAGAGGAAGGGAGAGACATAACTAATGAGGTAGATCGATCGATGCGTGGGGGAAAACGAGTTATAAGGACCTAGCTAGCTATATGTATAGCGGGAGATCGGTCGGTGTACGTCCATTTGTTAGAGGCAAATAAGGCCCGACGAGACGGATAGACAAAGAGAATGGAGCTAGGAGGTGGTGCGAGAGGCCCAGCTACTAGCTAGATAGGGGGAGGAGTGTGCGGTTGTGAGATCGATGAAAAGAGGGGCGAGATTTTACACGTGAGTGGGACTGTATGAGAGACACGAGGCAAGGACACATAAAGGAGGAGATTGAAGGTGCGTGTGTATGTTGTAGGCAGACATCGCTGGAGAGGTTTATCGATCGGTGTGTGTCAGAAAGGAGTTGTGGAGACTGTGGGAGAACGACCTAAAGAAGAAAAAAAATGAATGTACGCGATGGATAGAATGCTGAGGGAGGGGGTGGGTGAGGAGGGCGTGTGCATGCACGAGAGAAAGTAAGTGGTAGCTACAAAGGTTAGAGGATTGTGTGGGTGTAAGAGACTAACAAAGATGATAATTTGATATGAAAGTGGATTCATATATTTGAATAGGAGATCATAGTGTTTTAAACATATGCATGCATGAATATAGCGGTGATACGCCTGTTGTGGTTTTGCACATGTTATACCATAATGTGATAATGCATGGCGTTTGCAACTCACAACTAAATGTCGAACAATCTAAACCATACTATACATCGAACAATCTCACATTTTATTTGAATTTGTGATAATGTGTGGCGTTTGCAGCTTACAACTAAATATCGAACAATCTAAACAATACTATATATCGAACATTCTCACATTTTATTTGAATTTGTGGTAATGTTTGGTGTTTCCAACTCACATCTAAATACTTGTAGGTGTAGGGGGCGGGGCACGATACATAATGTGATAAACACATTATACATATGAGACATGGTTTAGTTTGTGAAGATCTAGCTAGAGCTTGAAATGTACTATGATTTGAAATCAACATAAAGTGGATTCAAAAAATCGAGTTCGAGTTCATATAGTACACATAGTTCATATGTAACTCGAGACTAATCATGTGGTGTGCTCTGAAGATAATACACAAATGATGGTTTAACTCGACAATAATGACGATTGTATATCTTATTAAAACAGAGAAGCGAATTCAAACACTTTGACTAACAATTATTATTGTAGATCTTATTCAAATAGAGAAACGAATTCAAATTTAGTTCATATTGACGCGATAGTATATACGTTTGGAATGCAGTAAAACGTTCATTTGAGTACAAGGTTGCATGCATTATACACGTAGTGAAATATTTTAATTGAACATAACATGAATTCAAAGTTTTGAATGACATTTGTAGTGCGAATTGATTTGGTACAGTACACGTTAGGCTTGTCCGGAAATTTCAACCCGCGCCTTGTTAGCCCGAAATATTTAAGATATATCTTTGTCTCGTTGTGCTCCGACAACTCCCTCCATCTCAACCCGCGCCTTGCTATTCCAAAATTACAACGTGCGCGAAAACTCCCACCTCCTGTGAAATCCCGACACGCGAAATGCCCGTGATACCCCTGAACCGAAAGAACCGCCTCAAATTGGTGGGGGTAGTTTCGTAACTTACCCCACATTTCGGACAAGCGCGTCCCTAAGCCATGGTTCCCCACTCCCATCCCATCAGCCC
The DNA here is from genome assembly GCF_018294505.1 of Triticum aestivum. Lineage (NCBI taxonomy): Eukaryota > Viridiplantae > Streptophyta > Magnoliopsida > Poales > Poaceae > Triticum > Triticum aestivum. The sequence goes on from NC_057802.1 coordinate 222,850,712, forward strand.
TACACCGAGGCCGGGAAAACCCGTGAATCCCCACACCCTCCTCTGTCCACCACCCAGTCGGAGCCTCTTCCTCGATGACGTCGTCCACAACAACACCTCGACGTCCCTCATCCATCGTACCGGATGAGGATCCATCATCGATCTCGTCGTCCCGCCGGTTCAACCACCCCGTCCTCCACCACCAAGGAGCTGCCCCAATGTTCCCCTCGTCTTTTGTGCCACCTCCATTCCCACACCGCCGTCTTCACCTGCACTACCGGAAGAGCAGCATCATCACCGTTTCCTCGGATGAAGCTGAGGCCTAATCGGCACCACCAAAGAGGTTGTACACTAATCGCCACATTTTCTTCTTGATCCGATCTCACGGTGGCGGCGCTCGGCCCCGAGCCGACATGAGGCGGCTCCATCCACGGCGGTGTCGCCGGCACTTCCTCCATGTCGCCACTCCCTCGGCGGCGACGTCGACATCAATAGGAGCTGCTGCTGGTTTAGCTCTCGCTCGCGCTGCTGCTGTGCTCTTGCTCTCGGTCCCCTGCCTGGTCTGCACTTGCTATTGCTCTTGCTCTTGCTCGCACTACTGCTCTCGCTCTTTCTCTTGCTTGCGATGGTGCTCCGATTTGGCTACACTTTAGTCGACTGAATCGACTTTTGGGTCAGTCGATTTTCAGGAGGTGGGAGGGGGCTCGCCAGAGTTAAGGAAGAACCAGCCACGGCGGGGAGGGGGGCTCGCCGGAGAGGTACCCCACTATCTATCTTAGGGTTCAGGGTCGGGGCCGTGGTCGCCGGCGGTGGTGGGGCGGTGGCGTGGGGATTGCCGGAGAAAAAGCTCGGTGCAGGGGGGGAGGGGGCTAGAGGGATGTTCGGGGCGACGGCGGACCGTCGGTGGGGAGTGGTTTCGGGGCGAGCTGGGCGGCGCACCGCCGGCCGCGGGCAGCGAGGTCCGTCGGTTTGGCCGGTGGTGTCAGTCGACTGATGCTGCTACATGACCAGCTGCCCCAGCTCTCCCATGCGCGGCTGCTACTGCTTTCTGCTACTAGTGTGTTCAATTTTGACAGTAAAATTCAGTCTCGACAGCAAATTCAGTTTCGATAGTTAAGTTCAGTTTCGACAGTTAAATTCAGTTTCGACCGTTAAGTTCAGAGATGAGCGGCTGATGTATTTTACATCTAGCACTTTGTGGTTATGTATTTTACATCATCTATTGGATATGCTATTAGAATTCCACTCAGGTTAACGTTGTCTCTCTTGTCCTGCTTCAGCCGCGGCGTCGTACAACTCACCGGAGCTGCTCCAACGATGAAACCCTCCATCACAGCGGAGCAGTACCCCGGACTCCATCTCCAAACGCCTAAGATCTTCTTCCCCTCCTCCGACAGCCAAGTCAGCCGGGGCATCCTCACCGACCAACCCAATCACGCTGAGATCAACATGGCTTCGCCAAAAAGGTTGTACACTTGTTGCATCTCTTATTTACTCTACATGTTATATATATTGTCCACTGAGCACATGCAGTAACATGAAATACGATTATTTTATCCTACTATATGACAAGCAGTGAGGTACTAGGCAACTTAGCTATCTGTGATGGACTCTCTTGAACGCCATCATTATTTATCTCTACGCGTTTGAGCTGTGCATTTGTCAATGGGCCTGGGAGTTGAGCTAGTAGGGCAGTGGCCTGGGTCCAAAGTAGTAGAAGTAGCAGAAAAACATTTTTTGAGTGTAGGCTTTTCCTTGCTCAAGCCTGCCTACTAGAATCGCCAGTGCTTGAAAGGAAAAGTGAAGGAAAAACATAGGAATTGGAAAGTTTCCAATGGTACTACTATTCATGCATTTGGTTCAAAGGAATGTAGCAAAGGGAAACTGTAGGATTTGTTCCTTTAGTGTCTCCTTGAAAGAAAAACCGTAGGAATTTTAATTTCCACTTGTCCTCCTTTTCAAATTCCTATTCATGAAGCGCAAGACTAAGAGATAGTAGCGTAATAGCATTATAACCGTACATTTTCTTGTTGTTTGACTTAATCTCACCACGCTTCTTTGCATCCTGTGATCTCCCAATTCTTGTGAACCAAACACCCAGATTGGCAGAAATCATGTGTTTTTAAATTCTCTGTTTTGCACGTGCATTCCTATCCTATTCCTGTCTATTTCCTATCCCTGCATTGTTAGAATCCTCAAATTCAAACAAGCCCTTACACAATTACTTCTGTTATAGATATGTGTCAAAGAAAACCTTGTGTGGTTTGTCCTGCTCCTGCTGCGCTGTGTTCCACCCCAGCTCAGCTGCTCCAACGACGGAAGGGTTCACCACAGCAGGGATCCGCTCTCTAGACTGTCTTTCGCTGCCTCAGATCTTCTTCCCCGCCGCCGGCAGCCACGACAACTGCATTACCATCATCAATTGAGCAGATGACCTTGAGGACTACACTGGTCCGCAAGAGAGGTCGCACTCTTCCGTGTCTGCTTACGTTATGCATCGCTTAATATGATGACATGCTACTTTATCATCGTGTTCACCTATTAGACTCCGAGTCAGGTCCAAACTAATGCTGAAACTTGAGTTTTTAAATGGTTGTTGGGTACATATTGGGGCAGCAATTAGTACTATCTATCTACTATCTTGTTAATCTCGGGTGTCTACTATGAGTTTCATGTTGGGTGCAATCAAACATTAAAGGAGCCATTATCTATATTTTTTAACTAAAGCTATTCTCTTCCTGCTATCATTGGTTTTGGGTCTCTCCACAGTTTGTTACCATCACTCTGGATTTGTCCATGCACTCCTTACATAATCTCACTATGTTTTATTCATATGCATGTCAGTTATTGTACATAATGGAACTGTAACGCCCACGATGCGACTATATCTCCCACGTGTCGAGGCACGACTTAGAAGCATAACCGCATTGTGGTTTTGTCGCAAGAAGGGTCATCTTCACACAATCCCATGTAATGAACATGAATGGGATAACGAGAGTTGGCTTACAGTCGCCACTTCACACAATACATAAATATAATTCATACATCATCCAAAATCCACACATAGACCGACTACGGTCAAATCCAAATGAAAATAAGATAACCCCAAATGCTAGATCCCCAATCGTCCCAACCGGGCTCCACTACTGATCATCAGGAAAAGAAACATAGTAACGACCACGTTCCTCGTCGAACTCCCACTTGAGCTCGGTTGCGTCATCTGCACTGGCATCGTCAATAGATCACAAAAATACAAGATATGCACCTCTGTAAAGATGGTATGGCATACATCAAAACACATGTAGAGCTCATGCCCATAAGATGCACACATCAAATGCAACAAAAATAACAAATCCTCAAGTTCTGTTAAGTAACAGCAGATAACAGCATATAGCACTCTTGCATTAGAGATTTAGGCATCAAGATGGACTCAAATGAACATGGCACAATGGAACTAAATAAAGTGCATCTCGAGACGAACATTTTTATATATCATGCACGCAAAACGGAGCAGTATATTGAGAGTTATGATGCAATGAACAGGAGCATATAATGTAAAAATCCACAGGACTTAGAGAATTCAGAGGGGGAGAAGAAGTCAACCGCACTGGATCCAGATCCGGATCGGGCCGAGGCGGGGCTCGCCGGAGCTGCGACGGGAGGAGGGCGCCGACGTGGAGAGGAGGGAGAGGGAGACGGCGGCGACCGGCGTGGGG
>NC_057802.1:222854885-222908439 GCF_018294505.1 Triticum aestivum
ACGCGGGCTCGCGGTCCGGCGGCGGCGCGGAGTACGGGTGCCACGTGGCGTGCAGCGGTTGGGCGAGGGCGGCGGCGACTTTCGTCCGGCCGGACCGGACGTGTCCGGCGGCGCGGGGTGGAAGAGACTAGGGTTTGATCTACGAAAATTTCGGTGGCGGAGGTGTTTTTTTATAGGTAGAGGGAGCTAGGAGACTCCAAATGGAGTGCGGTTTTCGCTCACACGATCGTGATCGAACGACCGAGAGCATGGAGGTGACATAGAGGGGTTTTGGGCTGTTTCGAGGGGGGTTTTGCTGCAACACACAAAAGGACTTTGCAGTTACCCGGTTAACCGTTGGAGTATCAAACGACCTCCAAATGGAACGGAACTTGACAGGTGGTCTACCGATGGTATACCAAGGCCACTCGACAAACCTCGGTCCATTCCGAGAACATTTAACACCCGCTCACAAAAAGAAACAAGAGGGGTGCGCCGGTGCATGTGGGAGTGTCGGATTGCAAAACGGACAACGGGGAAAATGCTCGGACGCATGAGACGAACACGTATGCAAATGAGATGCACATGATGACATGATATGAGATGCATGACCTGAACAAGATGCAAAACGAAAAACAAAACCCGACCACGGAGGGAATATCATAACATATAGTCGAAAATGGCAAGAGTTGGAGTTACAAATATGGAAAGTTACATTCAGGGTGTTACAGGAACTGAACATGTAGAGCAAAAGAGACGAGCCTTGCGTGGCAATAAAATTTCATGCAGATGTCAGTCCATGGTGGGCGCTAAGGCAGCCCCCCCATTTCGGATTCTAATCAAGAGGAAGATAAATGTTCTGAGGGGGATTCAGAAGGAGAAGTCCACTCCTATTTACCCCCTAAGGTCTTTGCTCTAACTTGGCATGCTGATGTTGGTAATATCATGCATATGGTGCCTTGCATTGCTTACTTTATACATCAAACATGTCATCTGCTTAGATTAGACATGCTCTATGTGAATGCCATCTGTTTAGTTTCTTTATCGTATATCTGAATCATGCAATGCCATCTTGTTTAGACATGCATCATATATGTGAATTTTGCAATGCCACCCTGGTTAGCCAGTCATCTTATATGTGAATTATATCATGCCATCATTTTTTTATTACGTGTTAAATTTGTCAGCAATTTTAGTACATTCAATTACTCTTCCTGTGCATCAGCCATTCGGCACGGTCATGGAAAAATCTGGAGTGTAAACAAGGTCTTCAGAGTAGACAATGCTATCTGACGAAGCGCATGTCTTCCTGGTTACGGATAGCTCCTCACAGGAGGATTTAGAGACAGATGACCAGTCCTATTTCCCCCCGAGGTGCATGCTCTAACTTGGCAGGTTTATGTTGCTCATATCGTGCGTATGGTATCTTGCATTGCTATGTCATTTGCTTAGTTTTGACATGCTTTGTGTGAATGCCACCTGTTTACTGTCTAATTACCATATATGTGAATTATGCAGTGCCATCTTGTTGCAAGACATCATATATGTGAATTATGCAATGCTATCTTGTTGCAAGGCATTATATATGTGAATTATGCAATGCCATGCTGTTTAGCCAAGCGTCATATATGTGAATTATATCATGACATGCTTTTTTGTATTTCTCGTTGCATTTGTCGACAATGTTTGTATATTCAACTGCTCTTCCTATGCATCAGCCATTTGAATTGGTGATGGAGAAATTTGGAGTGAAAACAAGGTCTTCAGAGCAGACAATGCTACCTGCTGAAGCAGATATCTTGCTCGTCACAGATAGCTCTTCAGAGGAGGATTCAGAGGCATATGACCAGTCCTATTATCCCCCTGAGGTGTATGCTCAAACTTGGCAGGGTTATATTACTCATATCATGCATATGTTGTATTGCAATGCTTAGTTTTTATACAAAATATTGAACGCCATCTCCTTAGTTGACACATCATATATGTGATTGTCCTCTGCTCACTTGCTTATTATATAAATCATATATTTGAATTATATCATGCCATGATGTTTACATAGACAACATGTATCTGAATTATAGCATGCCAACCATTTCCTAAAGACATAATATAGTTATATCATCTCATCCTGTTTACATAGTCATCATATTTTGAATTATGTCATTCTATCCGTGAATTATATCATGCCATAATGTTTCCATCGACGGCATGTTTGTGATTTATGGCATGACAACCATTTTAATAGACACATCGTATAGTTATATCATGTCATCCTGTTTACATAGTCATCATATTTTGAAGTATGTCATTGTATCCTGTTTAGTTTGCCATCATACATGTGAAATTGTGCCATGCTATCCTGTTTAATTAGCCATCATATATGTGAAATTATGTCCTGCTATTATGTTTGGTTAGACAACATAACTGTGAATTATTTCATGCCCTGTTTTCTTCCCTACTATCCATTACACCTGACTATCTTACAATGTATGTACATTCAATTACTTTTCTTGTTTATCAGCCATTTCAATTGGAGGGGGTGATGGCAGTATCTGTGGGAGTAAAAACACGGTCTTCAGAAAAGATCGTGCTACCTGTCGATGCAGATAGAACCATGGTTGTACTTGCCCAAGAACCAGCCCCACCACACATAACCTAGACTCACGCAGATTGTACCCCTACCCAGTTGGACAAAGAACCAGCTACACCCCTTCTAACCCCAACCCCAGCAGATAGTAACCCAGTTCCAGTTGACACAACACCGTCTCCACCACAAAGCACCCAAACACGAGCAGTTAGTAAGGAAACTGCAGTGCCCAAAGCACGAGGACCACCACTCCGAACCCCAAGTCAACGCTTAAAGCAGAAGACGAATTGTTCTCAGGTCAGGTTCCGTATCTATGGTTCATACTACTTTGCTCTTGCATCGCTGTATTTACTCATACCAACTAATTTCAAATTTGAAGGATGCAATTGAAACTCCAATGGCGCAACAGGTATGTTTTAAACCTGTTTCTTTAACATGTTTGCTGTTGTAACTTGCTCTATGTTGATTTCAGTTTCAATTGAATAAAAAATTATGTTCTCATGCCATGCACATTACAAGTGTTGTTATTGATGTGTAGTTTCCCACACTTATATTCTGTCTATGTTGCTTTGTCTTAAATAGATATGATTCGAACTGTCCCTATTTTAATTTGGCAACATAAACGAGAATGCTATAGACCATACAGTGATCATACTACATTGATATATGTTTGTTCATGCTATCATCATGTCCACCTTACTACTGAACTGGTTTACCAAAATGAGATTCATATACAACATGGTAAACCTGTGACGTGTTTGTTTGTTATGCAATAGTAAAGGAAGTAATGCAGATAAGGTTCAAGATAGTGAGACATCCCTGTTGGTCTCCAAGAAAGCTGATAAAAACTATATTGAAGACACTGAGACAACCCCAAAGTCATGTCTTGATGTAGTGTTCGAGTTACTGGCTACTACTACTAGCACTAGCTCTTCGAACTCGCTGCCTGAATCAGTTCGGCTTCTTGAGTCTCAACTTCAAGTTGAAATGCATCGATCAGATGTTATGCGATAGGAAGCCAAAGGGCTTAGGAAGTCCCTGCAGAATTCAGATGCATACTTTCTGGTGCAACAGCAAGTGCTGGAGGATTTAAGCGCCAAACAAGAGAAAGTTAATAAGCTTGCTAAGCATCTTGCCAGCATTATGGGTACCCAGGATATCGTTTCTTGAGCTCTTCTGAAGTGGTTTCAGTTCTGGACTTGTTTTGCTGCGGCGTTTATTTGCATTGGTCGCCAACTTTGACAACCAATGTATATGATATGCTGCTTTGTTCCCTATATTTGCACTGGTGGCGAACTTTGATGCCCCGTAGATGTAATATGTGTAATAGCCGTGATAGCCTAGCGTAAGTTGCTTGCTTATTTATTTCCTTGTTGTCTTGTTTATTTTTTGCTTGTAGTCAGTGCAGTTCTTTTTCCGCGATTTGCTAGTGGCCGCAATAACCTATCTTTTAAAACAAGGCCACAATAACCATGGGCTAAATATTTACTCTAGTTATCATGGGCCTCCTATGGGCCATAGAAACAATGGGCCTTCTTAGAGCCGTAGAAACAATGGACCTTCTATGCACCGTAGCATCAATGGGCCTTCTACAGGACGTATGATCGATAGGCCAAACATGGGCCAATAACAGACCGCATTATGGGCCATAAACATGCTAGATTTGGAATCGTCTGTTCATGGGCAAACAATATTGGTCGTCGTTAATCGGCCGTATTTGATGACGCTATGAAAACAGCCCAACGGATTAACGGGCCGCAAAATTGGCCGATTGTAACCACGGGCTGAATTTGGCCCACAAGCAGAAAAGGCCAGTAACGGGTCGTAAGTAACCGAATGCTGGAAATGAGCCCAAGAATGAATGGGCCCTGAGAAGGCCGAAAGATAACACGGGTTGGAAATGGCCCAATGGAATAATGGGCCGTTGATGGGTATAAAGCGGTACACTGTTCATTGAGGGCCTGATTCACCACGGGTCATTAATGGGCCAAGAGTTACAAATGGCTTCGTGTGGGCCAAAAGACATCATGGGCCATACATGGGCCGGAAGTTACAACGGGCAGGAATCATATTGGATGGCCCAGACGAAGCTATTGGGCTTAATTCGGATAGGCCGTAACGGGCCGTGAGTTAGCGGACCGTAAATGGGCTATATACGAACAGGCTGTTAACAGGCTTTCCGTGGGCCGGCCCGTTACCTTTTGACGAAGTCAAACGGGCCGGCCTTTTCACCGGAATGGGCCTTTGCTGGGCCGTGCCACGTGTCGATGTATCATAGGCACCTCCTGTCCAATGAATGGATGACATCTGTCCGAACGGTGAGCCAACACGTGTTTCCTTCGGCCAATGAGAATTTTACATGTGGAAAATCCTCATTGGTCCGGGCTGTTAGGGGGTTATCGGGTCCAAAACCGGAACCGGTAGCTTAACAGCGACCCATTACGGTGGATGCCACGTGTCGGTCACCCTTGACGAAAGCACTTCCATGACGCGCCATTTATCCTCATGGAAGTGGACACTTCCGTGATGATAATTTTGGTAATGTCATGGAACACTTCTACGACAGCACAGGTATGATTATCTTGATTCTGTCGTAAAATCGTCATGGATGTACATGCATGACAGAAAACATGACCTACTGTGACAAACACGTATCATCACGGAAGTGTATTTTTTTGTAGTGATGGTAATTTGCTTAGGTTATGAATTTAGTCTTAATATGATGGGCATCCAAGAGGGATATAATAAAAACTTTCATATAAAGAACATTGGATACTATGAGAAGTTTGATTCCTCGCATTTGTTTTGAGATATAAAGATGGTGATATTAGAGTCATGCTAGTGAGTAATTGTGGATTGGTAGAAATACTTGTTTTAAAGTTTGTGATTCCCTTAGAATGCATGTATCACTACTGCAGGATGCTGCTAACGCGATACTACGATCAGAGACCCTTCGACGAAATTGTGTGCGATGCAATAATCGCAAATGGTGGTGTAAAAAAACCGTCAAAAAGGTGCAAAACGTTTGCGATGATGGATGCATCAAACACGGTTCAGATTTTAGTTGCGTGTGCGATGCAGGGCATATGGTTAAGTTCAATTAACTGGTTGCGATGGGGAGGAACAAATGAAATGGGCAGCCAGATGAAGGTGTGCGCGATATACAACATACAGTTCACTCGGATGAACTATTTGTGATTAGGCAACACAAAAGAAACAGTCAGCTAGATCAAGGTGTGTGTGATATACGGCATGCAGTTCACTTGGATGAACTTTTTGTGTTGAGACAAGAGAACATAAATGGTTCAATATCACAAGATGTGTGTGATACGCGGCAAACGGGTCTGTAATCAGAAATGTGTGCGAAGACCGATAATGACGCAGACGATTGTTGCTAATAAGACGTGTGTGTTGTGCGTTGGGATTGCATACAGAACAACAACATATATATACAAACACTTATAAGGACATGGTTGCATAACGAAATTAATAATCCAATTACATAGGTGGTTACTACACACATGACATTTGCACACACCAAAGTAAACTATTATCTGCATAATTACATAGGTGGCTACTACACACATGACATTTCCACACACCAAAGTCAACTATATATTACATGCATGATTAACTAGGATAAACGATCATCTGATCATCATCTACTTCTTGGGCCGCTTGCTCTGCTTGTGGCTTGATCCGGCCTCGTCGATTTGGGTAACGAGGCACTTCCTCATGTCAACGATCCGCCTGTGCATCTCGTAGCATGTGTACATGCTCTTGGCCGCGAACCTGAGGTGAGGTTCATCCAGTTGCCGCATCTAGGCCCCGTGCCAGGATATGGGACGTGTTCTGTTGGTATCCTGCATCATCTTTTCATAGTATGGGTCGATGATGGCCGAGGCGAGTTCAACCCGGGAGTCCTTCTTCGTGCTGGCCCAAACCCTGTAGTGCTCACGGATTTCGACAAGGTTCTCACAGGCCAAGCCCATAACCCAGAGCTCTTTTACACCGTCGGTGGTTTCCACCGCATCGAACTTGTAGTCGGTGCTGTTGACAAACCTGGCGAAAGGTCGGAAGGCTCTGTGGCCATGCAGTAGTGGTAGACGAGGACGTGATGGAGCATGCACAACTGGGCAACGGCAACCTTCTGATCTATGTCGGGACGTCCGACGGTGTACTGGAGGTCGATGTCGACCACCTTGTACTTATCTCAAGCAAGCAACTGCTCAACGGTGTTGATGTAGTCGTCCACCACGGCCGGGTCGATGGTGTACACCACCAAGAGATTTGTCTCCCTCACGTGGGTCTCCACTTTATGCTCGCCAAACTCCATTGGAGCAGAGCTAGACATCCCCTCTCTATGTGTCGTCGTGGGTGTCCTTGTTGTGTAGTGGGGCGCGATCGAAAGGTTGAAGAGACTAAGGTTATAATGGCCGTGGGAATTAAAGGGGAAGCCGGACGGCCTGGAATATCGGCACACCCTGATGGCAGTTCTAATTTGCAGCGCGTAACTCCATCGTGCTACACGTAACTGCATCGCGTGGCAACACGCGTGGCGCAACCGCATGCATATGGGCCCCCCGACGTGATCGTGCGCAGGCCCAACCGCTGGCAGAGCGTGCATGGAGGGACGCGAGCAGATCGCTCCGCGGTCGCCTCAACGGTGAGCAACCATATATATGCATATAGTAGTTGAACACGCGAAGAAAAGCTATCCACAAGCCGAGCGCGCCGACGGACACGAGCAGAGTGTGCCAACGGATGCGAGAAGAGCGCGCCGCGGCGCCTAACAGCGAGCAGAGCTTGCCGGGGGACGCGAGCAGAGGCCGGCACAGTGATACGTGGCAAATAAGACGAACTGTGCGAGCGATGTCAGAGACATCAAGCACGAATAGAGTTGCGTGTGCGATACATGGCATACAGTTGATCCATCCGTGCTGTTTGTGATGGAATAAGCCGTGTGTGTTGTGGGCAAACGCTTGCTTGTATATAACCTTAAATTTAACCAACAAAATGTTAATGCATGTTACTAAAATTATATAATTGGAAACTATGTTCAAATATGAATCCAACGATATAATATTTGGTGACATGCATTCATATTTTATTAGTTAAATCCTACTTATAAACCAGGACAGGGGTATATATAGTAGGTAAATAAATTTCAAATGTTTTCCTCGCACGTCTTCTCACCCCACTGCCGTAGACGGCTTCGAGCGCAAGCTTGAGCAGCGCGCGGGGGCGTTCTTTTGGCCAAATAGTGGTGAGCCCGTTCCCGCGCAACCGCGCTGGTTCCCACGCAAGCTTCCCGCCCGACTGGGTGAAATCCCCCAAAATCCCAATGGTTACCAGCCTACTATATAAACCTCACGGCTGGCGAGTCCTGCGTCGCATTTCCCCTCCCTCCCTGTAGCTTATCTCGTCTGCTTCTCCCACAATCGCCAATGGCACCGGTCCGTCATCATCGCTCAGCCACTCCGCCGTCATCAGAGGACAGCTCCAGCTGGGAGGCTACACCGTGGTGGCAGTGTAGTCCCCGACGTAGTGTAGTGCGTGTGGCATCCCTATTCTGTGTGCGCAGAACACCCACCACACGCTCAGCGGCCGCTGCCCGTCGGCAGCTGTTGCCGGCCGCCTTTGCCGCCACACCACCATCGAAAGCCAGGGCCATCGCCCGCTCCACCGCTGCGGCCCGAAGGACGGAGGTGGTCATCGTGCCAGCCACCCCACTGCCGGTCACTGTGGATGCCACACCACCGTCGAAAGACAGGGCCATCGCCCGCTCCACCGCCGTGGCATTAAGGTGGGAGGTGGCCGTCGTGGCTGCCATCCCACTGTCGGCCACCGTGGCCATCACCAGCTCCGCCACCGCGGCCTGAAGGCGGGAGGTGGTGGTCGTGGCCGCCACCCCATCATCGGCCGTTGTGGCCGCCAGCCCACCGTTGACCACCGGCATCATCACCCACTCCGTCACCGCCGCCCGAAGGAGGGAGGCGGAGGTGGAGGCCCGCACGTGCATCAGCAACCTTGCACGCTACATCGAGTTCCTGTGGGAGGAGGAGGAGCGCCTCATCGAGCACGCAAAGAGCCTTACCGCAGTCGTGGCAGCAACTCACGCCGACGCAGAGGCGAGGAATCGGGAGATGTACGAGCAGTCCGGCCGCTTCGAGAGTGGTCGTCTAGAGCGGCAGAGGGTGTTTGAGCTAGTATTGCATAACTGTGAACATGCAGCAGTGGCAGGCACTGTATTGCAGTTGTCCAGCTCGTCGGTAGGCTCCTCCTCTTCCTCTTACTGAGCACGCTCAGTAGAGGAGAGGCTGCCGGAAGTAGTACAAAGCCCCACTGTAGTAGTAGTATTTAGGTGCTATTTTTTCAGTTCATGATAGCATGTCAGGTGCCGTTCCATGATAGCATGCCAAGTTTCATGAATTCCAGACAAGTTATGGATTTACTAGAATTTAAAAACAAAGTATCTCAACGTTTTGCCGGCAATCAACAGTGCCCTGATGTTTGAAATTCATTCCCATTTCTTGCATGGGACCTAAGCATGCACCCAAGGACATAGATTTGATTTTTCAACCAATTTATATGCACTGCAGCATGTGCATGTAGTTCAAATTTCAATTATGCACATAAAATGCCTAGAAAACCCAGTCAATGTATAAAAATGTCCAAACGAACCCCGAAAAATTACAAAATTTAACACAACACTCCTGTTGTTCTGTGTTGACACTACAAATTTTTGAAAGCAATAAGAGGCAACGGATATCGTTTCGTCCCCAAAGGTGGCACGTTCCCTACCGAAACCATCAAGCTTGTTGTGAGAAGCCCTGGTTTGTGAGAAGCTTATACCCAAACCTGCCCCAAATGGGACAAAAAATTTACCACGGCAAGTTGATGCCGCTCCGTGATAGCATGCCAAGTTTCATGAATTTCAGACGAGCTTTGGATTTACTAGAAAAAAACGAGGTATCTCAATGTTTGCGGCCGAGAGACGGTGGTAGGGAGTTTGACATTCATTCCCATTTCTTGCATGGGACCTAAGCATGCACCAAGGTCATAGATTTGATTTTTCAACCAATTTATATGCACTGCAGCATGTGCTTGTAGTTCAAATTTGAATTATGCACATAAATGCATTGAAAACTCAATTAATGTATAAAAATGTCCAAACGAACCCCAAAAATTCCAAAATTTAACACAACACTCCCGTTGTTCTATGTTGACACTAGAGAAAAAATTGAAATCAAGAAGAGCCAACGGATATCGTTTCGTCCCCAAAGGTGGAACGTTCCCTACTGAAACCATCAGGCTTGTAGTGAGAAGCTCCAGTTTGTGAGAAGCTTATACCCAAACCTGCCCCAAATGGGACAAAAAATTTACCACGACATGTTGATGCCGCACCATGATAGCATGCCAAGTTTCATGAATTTCAGATGAGTTTTCGATTTACTAGAATTTAAAAACCAGATATCTCAATGTTTGCGGCCGAGTGACAGTGGCAGGGTGTTTGACATTCATTCCCATTTCTTGCATGGGACCTAAGCATGCAACCAAGGACACAAATTTGAATTTTCAACCAATTTACATGCATTAGAACATGTGCCTGTAGTTAAAATTTGAACTATGTACATAAATGCATTGAAACCTCAATTAATGTATAAAAATGTCCAAATGAACCCCGGAAAATTCCAAATTTTAACACAACACTCCTGTTGTTCTATGTTGACACTAGAGAAAATTTTGAAATATCATTTCGTCCCCAAAGGTGGCACGTTCCCTACCAAAACCATCAGGCTTGTTGTGAGAAGCTCTGGTTTGTGAGAAGCTTATACCCAAACCTGCCCAAATGGGACAAAAAATTTACCATGGCATGTTGATGCCGCTCCATGATAGCATGGCAAGTTTCATGAATTTCATACGAGTTTTGGATTTACTAGAATTTAAAAACCAGGTATCTCAGTGTTTGCGGCCGAGTGACGGTGGCAGGTTGTTTGACCTTCATTCCCATTCCTTGCATGGGACCTAAGCATGCAACCAAGGACACATATTTGAATTTTCAACCAATTTATATGCATTAGAGCGTGTGCCTGTAGTTCAAATTTGAATTATGCACATAAATGCATTGAAACCCCAATTAATGTATAAAAATGTCCAAATGAACCCCGAAAAATTCCAAAATTTAACACAACACTCCTGTTGTTCTATGTTGACACCACAGAAAAAATTGAAATCAAGAAGAGGCAATGGATATCGTTTCGTCCAGAAAGGTGAAACATTCCCTACCGAAACCATCAGGCTTGTTGTGAAAGAAGCTTTGGTTTGCGAGAAGCTTATACCATAACCTGCCCCAAATGGGACAATATTTTTTTACCCCAGCATGTTGATGCCGTTCCATGATAGCATGCCAAGGTTCATGAATTTCAGACGAGTTTTGTATTTACTAGAATTACAAGAGCAAGCACCTCAATATTTGCCGGAGAGCCACGGTGCCATGGTGTTTGAAATTCATCCCCATTTCTTGAATGGGACATAAGCATCAACCCATGGACACATATATCATTTTACAACCCATTTTGGTGCAGTCATAGTCATAAACATTGTAATTCATGGTAAAAGAGATCCAGTCATAGTCATACTCAATATAAATTAATAGTAATGGATGCAAATGACAGCGGTGCTCTCCAACTAGTGCTTTTTAATAAGAGGATGATGACTCAACATAAAAGTAAATAGATAGGCCTTTCGCAGAGGAAAGCAGGGATTTGTAGACGTGCCAGAGCTAGATTTTTGAAATAGAGATAAATAATATTTTGAGTGGCATACTTTCATTGTCAACATAACAACCGAGAGATCTCGATATCTTGCATGCTACACACATTATAGGCGGTTCCCAAATAGAATGGTAATGTTTATACCCCCCCCCCACCACCAACAAGCATCAATCCATGGCTTGACTGAAACAATGGGTGCCTCCAACTAACAACAGTCCTGGGGGAGTTTTGTTTGCAATTATTTTGATTTTGTTTGAGCATGGGACTGGGCATCCCGGTGACCAGCCATTTTCTCGTGAGTGAGGAGCGGAGTCCACTCCTCTTGAGAATAACCCGCCTAGCATGGAAGATACAGACAGCCCTAGTTGATACATGAGCTATCCGAGCATACAAAACAGAACTTCATTTGAAGGTTTAGAGTTTGCCACATACAAATTTACTTGGAACGGCAGGTAGATACCGAATATAGGAAGGTATGGTGGACTCATATGGAATAACTTTTGGGGTTTATGGAAGTGGATGCACAAGCAGTATTCCTGCTTAGTACAAGTGAAGGCTAGAAAGAGACTGGGAAGCGACCAACTAGAGAGCGACAACAGTCATGAACATGCATTAAAATTAATCAACACTGAATGCAAGCATGAGTAGGATATAATTCACCATGAACATAAATATCGTGGAGGCTATGTTGATTTTGTTACAACTACATGCGGGAACATGTGCCAAGTGAAGCCACTCGAAACGTTCAAAGGAGGATACCATCCTATCATACCACATCACAACCATTTTAATAGCATGTTGGCACGCAAGGTAAACCATTATAAACTCCTAGCTAATTAAGCATGGCATAAGCAACTATAATCTCTAATTCATAATAGGCTGAATCAGGAATGATGAACTGATCATATTTACAAAAACAAGAGAGGACGAGTTCATACCAGCTATTCTCATCTCAATCAGTCCATCATATATCGTCATTATTGCCTTTCACTTGCACGACCGAACGGTGTGGATAATAATAATAGTGCATGTGCATTTGGACTAAGCTGGAATCTGCAAGCTTTTAATTCAAGGGAGAAGACAAGGTAACATGGTCTCCTAGTTAAATCAACAATAATGCATATGAGAGCCACTTCAACATTTTCATTATGGTCTTCTCCTCTCGACCCCCCAAAGAAAAGAAAAGAAATAAAACTATTTACGCGGGAAAGCTCCCAACAAGCGAAAGAAGAATGAGAAATCTTTTTGGGTTTTCTTTTAATTACTACTACTACAGGAATGAAAAGTAAACTAGCTAAAAGCTACAACTAATTTTTTTTGGTTTTTCTTAAGGTTTTTCAAACACACAAGAAGGAAGGAAGAAAAGAAAATAAACTAGCATGGATAGTACAATGAAAAGGTATGAGCACCGACAACTAGAATGAGTGTGTGAACATGAATGTAATGTCGGTGAGAAATACCTACTCCCCCAAGCTTAGGCTTTTGGCTTAAGTTGGTCTATGCCCATGGATGGCCTGGCGGATATCCGAAGTTGTAACTGGAGTCGTACTGAGATGCAGCGACTATTGCCTGATGAGCTGTAGCTTGGAGGCGAGCTGCCTCCGTCCTCCTCTCATACTCGTTCGCCTCCTCCTTGGTTATAACGTATCTCCCTTTTGCCTGAAAGTCAAAGAAAGCAGGAACAGGGAGAGCAACATGGACAGTGCGATGTCTGTCAAAGATTAGTCGGTATTGGAGGTATTTTTTTTGAAACCTTGGGACAGTGAGGGCACCCCCACTGACTTTTGTATTAAACCTCCACACAAAGAGTTACATGATTGAGATTACATGAGGGAGGGGGTAGTGATTAGGAGAATCCCTATACAATAGAGTATAGAGGAACTAACTAGGTCAGGTTGACCACCTGCCGAACAAAGGGCACTAAGGCCTCTTTGACTCTACGTCTCATCATACCAAAGTCCCACTTGAACCTCTGGCTCCATCCATCCACAGTGGGCACGATACCTCTAAAGTGTTTATTGTTATGTTCCTTCCAAATGCTCCAAGCTGCTACGATGAAAGTGTCGATGAACATCGGTCCGGACCACGTGCTTTTCACTGCATGCAGAAGTTGTAGCCTGTTGCCCTGGCCCGGCCAAGCAATCCCCAACTTCCCCCAGCACGATCTGCTAAAATCACACTAAAGGAACAGGTGTTCCACTGATTCCTTGGGAGGTTGGCGGCATAACATGCATGCATAGTTGTCATCCCTGAGTTTCATATTCTTCCTCTTGAGCAGCCCTCGAGTGATTAATCTATCCGCGAGAAGCAGCCAAGCAAATACCTTCCACTTGTTAGTGCATTTTGTCTTCCAGATCCACTTAAATGTCTCATCTACCTCCTCATCTCGGAAGTAGTGGAGATAAAACTTGTTGGAAGCGAGCCCATCCGATCCCCACACGGTCTTCCAAACATCAACCCGCTCTGTCAACTCCACCGCGGACAAGGTGTTCTGGAGATCTTCGAGCTCTCCTTTAGCCTGAATCGAGAGCGGCAAGTGAAAGTTTTGGCCAAGCGTTGGTGCTATTAGCAACTTCTGAACGGAAACATCTTCATTTTTAGTGAAGGAAAACAGACGGGGGTAGCTGTCTGCCAAAATTTCGCCACGCCAGTCATCTTTCCAGAACAAAACTGTACTTCCATTCCCCACCTCGACGGACGTGACACCTCTGTATATTGGTGCCAGGTACATGATATACTTCCACCAAAACGATCCGCATGGATCAGAAGCATGCGGGGCCCTGCCCTCATAATACGTGTCCCAAACTAGCTGAACCCATGGGATATCCATGTGGTTATAGAACTTATGCAGTTGCTTCAGCAGTAAACCTTGGTTTTGGACCCTGAGGTCGAGTACTCTGAGCCCCCCTTTGTGCTTAGGTCTGCAAACCAGTTCCAAAGCCGCCATAGAAACAACTTTCGGACCATCATCCGTGTTCTTGGCCCAAAGACAGTAGCGTCTTAACTTGTCCAGACGGTCAAGTATCTTCGGCAGCAGTCTGATGGAGCACATGTCATAGATCGCCAGCGACGTGATCACCGAATTTACGAGTGTAAGTGTGGAGCCAAGGTCCAGAAGTGAAGCGGCCGTAGAGAGTTTGCGCTCGACAGAGGACACCAAAGGCATGAGACCAGTCACCGTCGGCCTGGTTGTGCCCATTGGCAACCCAAGGTATTTGAATGGCATGGATCCGATCGAGCAGCCAAAAACCTGTGCCAGGCGCGAGGTCGTGCCAGCCTCAGTGTTGACGGTTATAAGTGTAGATTTTTGGAAGTTGATACGCAGCCCCACTGACGATGCGTAGTCCTGGAGGATTGATTTGATGATCTCAGCCTGGGAGCAATCGGCGGGCATCACAAGAATGGTGTCGTCTGCGTACTGAATAACGGGATATCCCTCTTCATTAATAGGTATGGGCATCTGGAGATCTCCTGCGCGATAAGCTTCATTAATGGCCGCTTGCAGCAAGTCTGCTGCGAGCACAAAGATAAGGGGGGACAGCGGGTCTCCTTGTCACACACCACGCAAGTAGAAGAACTGTCTGCCGGGGGTCCCATTAAGGAGGACTGAGGATTTGGCAGTCGAGAACAGGCAGTTGATCCATCCAAGCCATCGATCATCAAAACCCATACACCTCATAATCTCCATCATCGGGGCATGTTCGATCATGTCGAACGCTTTAGCAAAGTCCAGATTCAGGATTGCAACCTCTCTCCCCAACGCTTGGCATTGATGGATGAATTCAAAAGCCCACGCAACACAGTCTTGGATCGATCGCCCTTTCAAGAAGCCGTATTGATTTCTGTGTATGATCTTAAGAATCACTTTTTGCAGTCGGTTCGTGAGGAGTTTAGTCAGAATTTTGAGACAACAGTTCAGGAGAGTGATCAGACGATAGTCGTTTGCAGTCTCAGGGGATTGGATTTTTGGGATGAGGGTGATAAACCCCGTGTTCAGACTTTCAAGATCCAGATCACCTGCATAAAACGAAAAACAGAGACGATAAAAGTCTTCCTTAATGATATGCCAGCACGACTTAATGAAGCTGCCACTGAAACCATCTGGGCCCGGAGCACAATCAACGGGCATCTCTTTGACAACCTGATCAATTTCTTGTGGGGTGAAAGGAGCAGACAGCGACTGAAGACCTTCCACCTTTTTAATGATCCTTCTCAAATCAAATTTGATGTTAGTTTGGTTGGAACAGCCAAGTCTTTCTTTGTATGTCTGAAAGAGCACCGCCTCTTTACCCACATGACCATGTATAACCGAGTCATCGGGCAACCTAAGCGAAGCAATGCTGTTCCTTCGGTATCGCTCTATGGCTACCCTATGAAAGAATTTCGTGTTCCCGTCTCCAAACTTGAAGTATCTCACAGTGCATCATTTCATCCAGTACGTTTTCTTGCAGTCCAACAGATGGAGGAGATGATGCTTAAGGAACAGTCTGAAATTAGCCTCGGGGATCGACAACCTTCTTCGTTCCTCAAGTCCGTCCAGTTCCGAAAGCATTTTGTTACAGTTATCGACCAGCATGGAGAGTTTGGATATCTTCCTACTCCACTGCTTCAGATCATAGCGCAAAGTTTTATACTTCTTGCACAGCATTGCAGCCGCATTAGGAGCATGGCATCTTTTGGCCCAGGATCGCTCAACCAGTAAAAACCCTGGTTGTTTAATCCAGAAGTCTTCAAAATGGAATAAGCTGGACTTGGGTATGTGGGACTGGATGCTCAGGTAGGAGGGGATGTGATCGGACGTGGGCTTACCCAATGGCATAACAATAGTGTTCGGATATTTGGCTGCCCAGTTAACTGAAGTAAAGTGCCAATCGAGCTACTCGAGTAGCGGGTCAGTTTGCATGTTACTCCAAGTAAACGAGCGGCCTTTGATTGGCAATTCGACCAGTGACTGCCAGCGGATGAATTCATTGAAGAAAAGCATATCGTTTGCGTCACCACCTCCTCTGTTACGATTATCAGGCGCTCTAATAAAATTAAATTCGCCAATAATAAGCCAGTTATCTCTGTCAGGGATGTCAAGATCAAACAGCCAGGAGGCGAAAATCGACCTATTTGGTTCAGCGCATGGTGCATAGATATTAACTAACGTCCACGAATCGTTAGACTGCATCGAGGTGAGCCTAACACCGAGTGCAAACTGCTCAGAAAAAATCATGGTACCAAAGAACACCGAGCACATCCATACTGTAATAAGACCACCAGAGTTCCCAACAGAGGGCACAAATTCGAACATATCAAAAATTTTAGGACAGAACTGCTTAATAAAAGAGACATCAAAAGAGGTACGCTTAGTTTCTTGAAACCAAACAACGGAACAACCACTAATCTCGATTGCATTACGGATTGCCAGCTGCTTCTGGTCAGAGTTGATCCCCCTCACATTCCAGCAGAGGACGTTCCACTGTTTATTCTGAGGCATCACACCTAGTGCAGATTGGTCTCTGTCCCCTGCTCGCCCGCGAGGAGATTCTGAGGACTAAGATCTTCAGGTGGAATCCCACACATGGCAGTACCAAGAAACTGCAGTTGTTGAATAGGGATCGGAGGGGGCACCTGGTCATCTGGCGGGCTATCAAGCAATAGGGTGGTGCACGGGCCCGTCGCCTTGGAAGAGCAGGTGATGGAGGGAGCACCCCTCGGCTTGACCTTGGACTATCCCTTCTTGGCATCAGTGACCAGCGGAACCCGGAATCCATCATTCCTTGTGGACCGAGTGCTGCGCCTCAGACAAGCCGTATCAACAGGCGCTTTTCTACGGCGATCATATGCTGAATATACTGAGAACCACGTGCAACAGCAGTCATTTCAGGCAGCAAGACTTCTGGGGATTCATAGAGTACAGTGGATCCCGATCCATTCCCCGTTTCAGGCGTAGAAATCTGTATGGCATGCCTCTCCCAGATCTCTGATGAAATAAAGATTGGCACATCAATGCCAACAGAGAAAGGCCTGAAAATGCCAGAGCTGACATCCACAACGCACTTCCATCTGAACATAGCATGCGAAATCGCTCTATAGAGCGCAAGGGGGTTGATTGGCAGCAATCCCAGGTTCATTGTTGGAGCAGAGGCCTGGATCTCTTCAATGCAGCGTGTAAACCTCCCGAAGGAGATCATCCAGAGAAATTCCAGAAGAGACAGTCCTTCCTCTGACCCAACTTTAACCGTGTGAGAGCCACCTGCAGCGCGGACAAAAAGAATTCCATCAACCTGTCTGCCATGGATCAGAGCCTCTGCAGCCTCTTCAATATCGGAGTAAAAAGACCACTCATCCTGCGGGTCGTCAGAGATATTGATTTCCTGCTCAACTCCATCCATGAGAGATGGGCCAATATACTGAAACAGAGTACGAAAACTGAACCCTATGTATGGAGAGGGTGCGACAGGACAAACACCCCATCCATCATTCTGCATCTGTCGCTGCTGTGGTGCTTGCTGTTCCCAAGCTGCATCAATCTGTTGTTGCATCAACTGCTAATGATCAAGCAGCCACTATTGCGCAACCGTCAGATAGGGCAACTCATATGGGTGCGGGGAGGCATTCATGGGCGGTGCCGCATCTTTGTTGCCAACCAAGTCAGGGATGGTGTTGCGGCCGTTCGGAATGTAAACAGGGACAGACCATGATCTCCCCATTCCCGGCAGGGTGCCGATACGTTTGATAACAAGGCTGTGTGGCACCTGAGCAATGTCGCTAATGATGTAACACCCCGGATGTAACTTTCCGTATTTGTAACTCCAACTCTTGCCATTTTCGGCTATGTGCTATGATATTCCCTTCGTGGTCAGGTCTTGTTTTTCTTTTGCATTTTGTTCATGTCATGCATCTCATATCTTGCCATCATGTGCATCTCATTTGCATACGTGTTCGTCTCATGCATCCGAGCATTTTCCCCGTTGTCCGTTTTGCAATCCGACACTCCCACGTGCACCGGCGCACCCCTCTTGTTTCTTTTCGTGTGCGGGTGTTAAACGTTCTCGGAATGGACCGAGGCTTGCCAAGTGGCCTTGGTATACCACCGGTAGACCACCTGTCAAGTTTCGTGCCATTTGGAGGTCGTCTGACGCTCCAACAGTTAACCGGGTAACCGCAAAGTCCTTTTGTGTGTTGCAGCAAAACCCCCCTCCAAACAGCCCAAAACCAATCTAAGTCACTTCCATGCTCTAGGTCGTTCGATCACGATCGTGTGGGCGAAAACCGTGCTCCATTTGGAGTCTCCTAGCTCCCTATACCTATAAAAACACCTCCCCCCTCCGAGTATCTTCGCAGACCAAACCCTAACAAATCGCCTCCGCGTGCCGGACATGTCCGTCCTGCGCCGGACGGAGCCGCCGCCGCCCGCCGCCAACCACCGCCCGATGTGTGGCGGCCGTACGCCGTACCGCCGTCGAAGCCCGCGAGCCCGCGTTCGGCCCCCGCCGGCCTGTCTCCTCCGGGCCCGGCCCGCGCGCCGCAGCCCGTCCCATCCGCCGGCGCCGCCGCATCCCGCCGCCTCGTCGCCCCGCCTCGCCGCCCTCCGCCGCCGCGCCCGTCGCCACCTCCCCGACCGCGCCTCCCTCCGGCCGCTCCTCCTCGCCCTCTCCCTCCTCTGCTCCGGCAAGCCGCCCTGGCGAGCTCGAGCTCGGCCCGATCCAGATCTCTGGAGGTTGACTTCTCCTCCCCCCGAAAATATTCCAAGTCCTGAGATTTTTACAATACATGCTCATATTCATCGCATCGTAACTCTCTGCATATAGCTCCGTTTCGTGCGTGTAATATATCGAAATGTTCGCCTCGAGATGCTCTTCATTTTGTTCTATTATGGAATGTTCGTTTGAGTCCATCTTGATGCCCAAATCTCTAGTGCAAGAGTGCTAATAGCTGTTACCTGCTGTTACTTATCAGAACTTGGTGATTTGTTATTTTTGCTACATTTGATGTGTGCATCTTTTGAGTAGGAGCTCTACATGTGTTTTGATATATGGCATGCCATCTTTACAGAGGTGTATGCCATGTATTTTTGTTGTCTCTGTGGTGACTAGCACAAGGTTGCAAACTAGGCTCTGTGACTGCTGTTATTTTGTTGCTATGTATCCATGTGGCTACAGAGCAATCCATTCTTATTTTGGAGATGTTAAGTAAGGATGTTTTGTACATACAGCTGTGCTCTATCCATCCATGCCCTTGTTTGCAATTATGGAGTTTCCTAGCATGACGCAATCTTGCTCTACGTTTGCTATAAAATATTTCTGGCAGATTGTTTACGTGTTATTCGATTTTGCCAAGGTTGTTGTAGTTGATCCATTCATGCTATGTATTTGCTCTTGCAATGTATAGCTTTATAAACATGCCATCTTGCTGTAGGTATGCTTATTTTGTCATGCATTGCCTTGTGGTGAGTGCATCGAGCTCACGAAGATGCCTTCATAATGTCTGTTCCTGCCATGCTCTGAAACCTGTTAACGAAACTTGCTATCATTACATGGTTGCCATCATATCTTCTGGTCCTTTTTGGCTTATGGTCAGTAAGGGACTTTTGTTCTATGCATTCAGTAGATTCATGCCATGCCTTGTTTTGCTATGTTAGGTTCTTTTAGCATGTGTTTTGCTTGCTCTGAACATTGCTACCTGTTGCTGTTTATGCCATCTCCAGTAATTTCAGTGTCTGTGAACCTGATATCTTTTGCACTTTTGCCATGCTTGTTTGAACCTGTTATCTTGTGATCTAGCCATAGCTCAGTGTTCATCTTTTGTCAAGCATCTCCTGTAGATTACTTCCATATGCTTTGTTGCTATGTTGGGGTGACGTAGCATAGTTACTTGATGTATTCTAAGTGCTATCATGCTGTTAATCGCAGAATCGTGTCATTCTTGTTTTGCTTGCCATTTGCAAACCGTGCATCCGTTTCTGGTGATCTTTATATCGATTTCGACCGAAATCATCTCATCTTTCCAGTGGAATACTTGGTTTGCCAAGTTACTGCATTGTTCACCCTTTTTCTTCCGGAGCACGCATATGCATCGCATACCACCTCTCGCATATCATACATGTTTTGCATCATGTTGCTTGTGCAATTCCCGTGATTGATTGTGGTTCCGTTGCTTGTGTTCTTATTTTGGGTAGAGCCGGGAGATGAGTTCGTGAACGAGGAACCTGTTGAGTACGCTTACGAGGATCAAGCTTTCGACAACTCTGAGAACCTTGCAGGCAAGATGACCATACCCTCGAAATCACTTCTATCTTTGTTGTGCTAGTTTTTTGTTCTATTGCCATGCTGCGCTACCTACCACTTGCTATATCATGCCTCCCATATTTGCCATGTCAAACCTCTAACCATACTTTTCTAGCAAACCGTTGTTTTGCTAAGTTACCGCTTTTGCTCAGCCCTTCTTATAGCGTTGCTAGTTGCAGGTGAAGTTGAAGTTGGTTCCATGTTGGAACATGGATATTTTGGAATATCAAAATATCTCTTATTTAATTAATGCATCTATATATTTGGTAAAGAGTGGAAGGCTCGGCCTTATGCCTGGTGTTTTGTTCCACTCTTGCCGCCCTAGTTTCCGTCATACCGGTATTATGTTCCTTGAGTTTGCGTTCCTTACGCGGTTGGGTGATTTATGGGACCCCCTTGACAGTTCGCCTTGAATAAAACTCCTCCAGCAAGGCCCAACCTTGGTTTTACCATTTCCCACCTAAGCCTCTTCCCTTGGGTTTTCGCGAGACCGAGGGTCATCTTTATTTTAACCCCTCCGGGCCAGTGCTCCTTCGAGTGTTGGTCCGAAACGAGTAGACTGCGGGGCCACCTCGGGGAAACTTGAGGCCTGATTTTACTCATAGGATGTCTCATCCGGTTCCCCCTGAGAACGAGATATGTGCAGCTCCTATCGGGATTTGTCGGCACATTCGGGTGGCTTTGTTGGTCTTGTTTTACCATTGTCGAAATGTCTTGTAAACCGGGATTCCGAGACTGATCGAGTCTTCCTGGAAGAAGGTTTATCCTTCGTTGATCGTGAGATCTTATGATGGGCTAACTTGGGACACCCCTGCAGGGTATTGTCTCTCGAAAGCCATGCCCGCGGTTATGAGGCAGATGGGAATTTGTTAATGTCCGGTTGTAGAGAACTTGTCACTTGACCCAAGTAAAATACATCAACCGTGTGTGTAGCCGTCATGGTCTCTTCTCGGCAGAGTCCGGGAAGTGAACACGGTTCGTGTTATGCATGAACGTAAGTAGTTTCAGGATGACTTCTTGATCATTTCTAGCTTCGCGACCGTTGCGTTGCTTCTCTTCTCGCTCTCACTTGCGTATGTTAGCCACCATATATGCTTAGTGCCTGTTGCAGCTCCACCTCATTACACCATCCTTTCCTATAAGCTTATATAGTCTTGGTCTCGCGGGTGTGAGATTGCTGAGTCCTCGTGACTCACAGATTCTACCAAAACAGTTGTACGTGCCGACGATGCCTGTGCAGATGATGCAACCGAGCTCAAGTGGGAGTTCGACGAGGAACGTGGTCGTTATTATGTTTCTTTTCCTGATGATCAGTAGTGGAGCCCAGTTGGGACGATCGGGGATCTAGCATTTGGGGTTATCTTATTTTCATTTGGATCCTGACCATAGTCGGTCTATGTGTGGATTTTGGATGATGTATGAATTATATTTATGTATTGTGTGAAGTGGCGATTGTAAGCCAACTCTCGTTATCCCATTCTTGTTCATTACATGGGATTGTGTGAAGATGACCCTTCTTGCGACAAAACTTCAATGCAGTTATGCCTCTAAGTCGTGCCTAGACACGTGGGAGATATAGCCGCATCGTGGGCGTTACAAGTTGGTAATCAGAGCCATCCCCGACTTAGGAGCCCCCTGCGTGATCGAATCGCTGGCGCTGTTGAGTCTAGAACAAAAATGTTTTGTATCTTAGGATTATATATATCGGAGAGTAGGATTCTTTTTACTCCTCAGTCCCTTCGTCGCTCTGGTGAGGCCTCCTGACGTAGAAGTTTTGACTCTTCTCTCCTCAAATTTCACAAAAAAAAAATTTAGGATCACGCGGGTATCTTAGAATCGTTCCGATGGTTTTGTGACAAGAACATTGTTCTTGGTGCCTCCTGACAGTTAGGGGTTGTGGCAGTGTCCCGTGGAGTTGAGCTCCAAGGTGTTGTTGTCACAATTTTATCGTTGCAGTTCTGGAATACCTGAGTTTCGCCGACATCGAAATCTCTTTTATGTAGTTGTTGGTGAGATCACCTCGACGCCACCCAGTACTAGGGCGGGAGTTCGGGAGTATTGCCATAACTCATATAACGGATGCTTTTCGAAGGTTGAGGTACACGATTTCCGAAGGTTTCTTGGTTATGTGTTGACGGATGGATACAGCTAGATCTAGGGATTGCTAGTTTGGGTGATATATTTTTGTGTCCCCTATATCCCCAACACCAGATTGCATAACCAGAAAGTTTCGGGAGTTTATAAGTGGGAATTCAAGTAGCTCCTAGGATATCTTTCCGACAGACGCATGATATGAGATTGGGGTTCGACGTCTAGTGGTCCGCCTTTCCACGGTTGGTTTTACAGTGGTTTCGTAGTGTCTTAAAGAGTCCTTGGCTATGCCGACTCGGGGACGCTTCGTATGTCATGTGCACTGCCTTGTACATGATGGTGCTGTACGATCGAGCCCGTGTGGGCCCCACCACGAAAACTTTAGACGAAATCTCTATCATATGTTTGTTCCGGCTTATTCTGCAAGCCAATACTTTGTTTAGTTTTGAATTGTGGTATTCGAGTTGCTTCGGAGTCAAATGTTGATTCCATACCTTTTTTCTAAGTGGCTTCTCAACTTAATGGAAGTGTGATGATTTACTATGGAATTCATTCGCTCATCCTCGTTCGAATGTTTATTGTGAAGACTATATGTTGCAATTTCTATTCGTTGATTCAACTTGACTATTTGTCTTTCAAGATGCTAACGGATGTCACCCTCTTCAGGATGGCTCCGCCAACGCGTCAGAATCCGGAACGCAATGAAGGGAGTCAGGCGAACCCTCCGCCACCACCTCCACCTCCGGAGGCATGGCAAGCTATCATGGCAGCCACCAACGCCAATGCTCAGATGATTTTGCAACTCTTGCAAGAACGCACCCAAGGGCAAGGCAATCATGGAAATCAAGGCCACGGTAACAATCAGCCTCACTTCACTACCCTCAACCAGTTCCTCGCAAATCAGCCCAAGTCTTTCAGCTACTGTGCCCAGGCCACAGATGCCGATGATTGGCTCGTGGACATCAACAAGCATTTTGAATGTAGCAATGTCATGCCTGAGGACTTTGTCAAGTTCGCTTCTTTTCAGCTCAAGGACCAAGCTGCAGATTGGTATCAACAATACAAAGATTCCAGAGGAGGTTGTGTGATCACTTGGACTGACTTCTGTCGGGACTTCAAAGCGCACCACATTCCACAAAGTGTTGTTGAGAGCAAGCGTGAGGAGTTCCACAATCTCAAGCAAGGCAACATGTCTGTGTATCAATTCAACATCCAATTTCAGAAACTTGCTCGCTTCGCTAAACAAGACGTTCCTGATGAAAAGAGCATCATCTATCACTTCAGAGGTGGCCTTAGAGAGGATCTGCAGTTAGCTCTCGTTCTTGTTGAGCCTACCCAGTTTGATCAATTCTATAACATGGCTCTGAAGCAAGAGGCTGCTCAGCTCAAGTGTGAGGCTTCTAAGAAGAGAGTCAGGGACGCAGTTCAGTCTTCTTCTTCCTCACTTGTGGCAGCTAAGCAACAGAAGTTCTGGTTGCCTCCTCCTCCTCCGTTTCGTCAGCCTTACCAGCAGAAGAACAAAGGTGGCCATGGATCTTCCCACTCTTCCAACCCTGGCTATCAGAACAAGTCTCAGAATCAAGCTCCAAAGTCGAATGCTCCTTATCATCGTCCACTCTCGGAGGTTACTTGCAACAAGTGTCAGCAGAAAGGTCACTATGCTAACAAGTGCTTCAACCAAAGGCGCCTTCCGCCTCCTCCTCCTGTGAGATCTTCCAGCAATGCAGTGGTCAAGCATAATCCCAAGTCTGCAAAGGTGAACATGATGAATGCAGCTCAAGCGGAGGAATCTACTGATGTGATAATGGGTAATCTCTCAGTTAATTATATTCTTGCAAAAGTTTTGTTTGATACTGGTGCATCGCATTCTTTCATGTCATACCCATTTGCATCGAAGCACAATGTGGACACAGAGATTTCATCCAAATTTATGCAAGTTGTTTCTCCGGGTAAGCTTATGACTTCTAGTTTGGTTGCTCCCGGTGTTTCCATCAAGATGGGCGACTATAAATTTCTGTCTTGTCCAATTGTTCTTGGTGACTCGGATATTGGTCTAATTCTCGGGATGGACTGGCTTTCTAAGCACAAGGCTCAACTTGATTGTGCTGCCAGGGAAACTCAATTGACACACTCGTCTGAGGATGTGATTATCTATGCCGCTCATGATGAAACCATTCGGTTGTTTTCTCTCAATGAGAAGGGCGAGTTGAATGCCATCTCTCATATTCCAGTCGTTTGTGAGTACCAAGATGTCTTTCTAGAAGAGCTTCCGGGTATGCCTCCTCACTGGCCAGTTGAGTTCGTTATCGATCTAGAGCCTGGCACGGAACCCGTTTGCAAGCGTCCATACAAGCTTGGACCCAAGGAGCTGAAGGAATTGAAGAAACAGCTCGATGAACAAGAGCGTCTGGGTTTGATCAGACTGAGTTCATCTCCATGGGGTTGTGGTGTTCTTTTTGTCCAAAAGAAGGATGGCATGGACCGACTTTGTGTCGACTACCGTCCATTCAACAAGAAGACAATCAAGAACAAGTATCCACTTCCCAACATCAATGAGCTATTCGAGCAACTCAAAGGTGCTAACGTATTCTCCAAGCTTGACCTTCGAATGGGTTATCATCAGATTCGCATTCGTGAAGAAGATATTCCCAAGACAGCATTTAGAACAAGCTTTGGTTCTTATGAATATACTGTCATGTCTTTCGGCCATGTCAATGCTCCTCCAACATTCTCTCGGATGATGAATTTCATCTTCAACCCCTATACCAATGAATTCGTCCTGGTGTATCTCGGTGATATCTTGGTCTTCTCCAACAATAAGAAGGACCATGCAAAACATTTGTAATTGGTGCTCGACAAGCTCAGAGAGTATCAATTTTATGCGAAGTTTTCCAAATGTGAGTTTTGGCTCGATGAAGTTCTTTACCTTGGTCATATCATCTCTGCCAAGGGCATCACTGTTAATCCCGAGAAGGTGTCTGCAATTCTGAATTGGGAACCTCCTCAGAATGTCAAGCAGCTTCGCAGTTTTCTTGGTCTTGCAAGCTATTGCCGAAGATTCGTTGAGAATTTCTCTAAGATTGCAAAGCCTCTTTCCAACCTCTTCCAGAAGCATGTGAAGTATGTCTGGTCTCCTGAGTGTGATGTTGCTTTCAACACTCTCAAAGAGAAACTCGTCACAGCTTCTGTCTTAACTCCTCTTGACGAATCCAAACCATTCGAAGTTTTCTGTGATGCTTCTCTTCAAGGTCTCGGTGCTGTGTTAATGCAAGAGAAGAAAGTTGTGGCCTATACCTCTCGTCAGTTGAAGCCCAACGAAAAGAACTACCCCACTCACGATCTTGAGTTGGCGGCAGTTGTCCATGGATTATTAACATGGAGACATCTCTTGTTGGGAAGACAAGTGGACATATTCACCGATCACAAGAGTCTCAAGTACATTTTCACTCAGCCCAACCTCAACCTCAGGCAAACTCGATGGGTCGAAATGATTCAAGAGTACAATCCGAGTATTGAATATACTCCAGGCAAGACCAATGTCATTGCAGATGCTTTGAGCAGGAAGGCTTATTGTAACAGCTTAATTCTCAAGCCTTTCCAACCGGACCTTTGTGAAGCTTTCCGCAAGCTGAATCTCCAAGTTGTTCCTCAAGGCTTTCTTGCCAACCTCATAGTCTCTCCTACTTTGGAAGATCAGATTCGTGAGGCCCAACTCCTGGATACCATGGTGAAGAAGGTGAAACGTGGTATTGACAAGGGTCTTTCCAAATACAAGTGCTATCGCATTGATGACAGAGACACTTTATTCTTTGAGGACCGGATTGTGGTTCCTAAAGGTGATCTAAGGAAAGTCATTATGAACGAGGTTCACAATTCTCTTCTTTCCATTCATCTTGGAAGTACGAAGATGTACCATGACCTCAAGCAGTCGTATTGGTGGACTCGAATGAAGCGAGAAATCGCTCAATTCGTGAATGAATGTGATGTCTGTCGAAGAGTGAAAGCAGAACACCAACGACCAGCTGGTCTCCTCCAACCTCTTGCTATCCCAGAATGGAAGTTTGATCATATCGAAATGGACTTCGTGACTGGATTTCCAAAGTCCAAGTGCGGAAATGATGCTATCTTCGTTGTCATGGACAAGCTTACAGAAGTGGCTCATTTCCTTCCAATCAAAGAATCTATCGCAGCAGCTCAATTGGCAGAGCTATACACCTCCAGGATTGTCTCCTTGCACGGTGTTGAGGATATAACCATTATAGTCACCCACCCAGGAGGGGCCGGGTTACGTCAAGATGGTCATCACGCGAAGCCCAGCACCAAACTTGAAGACGGCGGGTCAATAGTGGGCTTAAGACCCGGAGATGGCTTAAGGCCCATAGTGTTAACCGCCGTTAGGGTGAAACTTGTAGTGTATGGCAAGAATAGTTAAGAGTCCGAGCCGGACACTGTTATGAGCCGGCCGGGACTATGAGAGCCGCTGGGCGTCAACCTCTCTATATAAAGGGATGACCCGGCGGCGGTTTGAGGAGAAGTAAGACAAACTCGATAACCAGGCAGGACGGTTTAGCTCCTGGTGATCGAAACCCTAATCAATACCACCTCAACTCGACGTAGGCTTTTACCTTCACCGTAAGGGGCCGAACCAGTATAACCCTCGTGTTCCTTGTCCCGTTTAACCCCTTTAAGCTTCCTAGCTGCGATGGCTCCACGACTAAGTCCTTGCGCGAGGACATCTGATGTGACAATTCCACGACAGTTGGCGCCCACCGTGGGGCTAGCGCATGGTGGATTTGAGTTCTTGAAGGGCAGCTTCGAAGGGCTCGAGGGATACGCTGTGGGCCAGATGACCAAGAGTCGTCGCGGCAAGCTCTACATCGACGATGCAAACTGGGGCCCCGACGCCGGCTCAATCGAGTACGGGTACCGGGTCCCCTTCGGCGGAATTCATGTCTTCATTGGCAAGATTGGTGAGCCGGGCCCTCAGCCGGATCTCTGCGCCGATCTCATTGAGACGGCTCAGCGTGCACGACCTGCCCGGGCTCTACCTGCTTTGAAGCATGCTTTCGTGCGGTGTGTCCATGGAGGACTCTCTGAAGGATCTGGATCTGGTGATGAGGCGGCCGCCGGCTCTGACGGCGAGTCGTCTACGGATGAGTCAAACTCGTTGTATCAACTTCAAGATGGCAGGCCCAGGGGCTGTTCCGATGGCGACAGCATTCCGGACCCCTTTGAGCTGCCGAGCCGGGTTGGAATCTTTATGGCCGGTGCACAACCTGTTCAAAGCCCCGCCGCCGGGTCAGGAAGCCCTGTGCCCTCGCCGGCTCAGGTGTTGATGGATCTCACAGACAAGATGACAGCTTTGTTGACCGCTACGGTTGCCCCGGCGGATCAAGCTCAGCATGACGCGGAGGTGGCGCAGTTAAAGTTGGATCTCGCAAAAGCCAAGGAGGATCTGGCGGCGGAAGGGATCAGGATGGCTGCGGAGAGGGCGGCTCTCGACGCCCAGACTCAGCTGATTCAGGCACAGTCTTTTCGGCTCACGATGGATCAAAACGCGTCCAATGAGGTCATGAGAAGGAGGCATCAAAAGGCTCAATCTCGACTCCCTACGGTTTATGATCCTCGAAACCTCTTCAACACGCCGGGTGTAGGGTTTAGTAACCCGCCAGAGATCATAGTGCCCGGGGCTGGGTCGCCAATTCAGCCCCAAGTGATGGGACCTCCCCGGGTGAACCCTGCCCCGCCTCAGTACGTGCCAATACCACCGGGTCATTATCCTAACCCGTTGGAAAACATGGTCGCCGCGGCGGCGCGGCTGGCGGCTCTCCCAATTGATGGTGACTCTCCAACGGCGGTTGAAACCCGCCGGGTCAGAGAACTCCTTCAGACGGCCCTGGCGCAACAAGAGGCATATTCTTATAGCCGGGACATGATTCATTCAACCCCTCGTCCAGGCCGGAGCCCGAGTTATGGCAGACACATGGTCGCAGCGACCGGCTCAAGTAATGTCCGACGCCATGACTTGCCTCCTGGCCATGGACCGGCTCATAACGGGGCCTTTCACGCGGTAGACCAAGAGAGAGCACGGCAAGAGGCTGAGCAGGTGCCTCAGTTGACGGCTTACCAGCCACCCCCGGCTTATCCGACGGCTTCCATCGACGCGGGTATACCTACGAGGATTGGGGGTGTCCCTTGTCTGGTGCCGGCTCTCCGCAATGAACGTCTGCCCAAGGATTTCAAAGGGCCTAGGAAGGTGCCTAATTACACGGCTGACTTACAACCCGGAGCCTGGATCGAGAGTTACGAGATGACCATGGAGTTGCTCGAGGTCAGTGAAGCGGCAATGGCCAAGTACTTCACCATGATGTTAGATGGGACTGCCCGCACTTGATTGAAAGGGCTGCCACGGAATTCTATCGGCTCTTGGGCTGAGCTGAAAGCCCGGTTCATCCAAAACTTCAAAGATACCTGTAGGCAGTCTATGTCAATTGTGGATTTTACTAACTGTAAACAGCAGGAGGGTGAGTCCACAACCCATTGGGTTCGCTGGGTCAAAGAGATAATACATTCATCTGATAAGATGGATGCCGGCTCTGCAGTCTTAATGTTGGAGCAGAATTGTCGTTTCCTGCCCCTGAAGATGAAACTCGGGCGGATCAAGCGCGATTGCAATGATATGGGTACGCTGATGGCGGCTCTCGTCAAATACGCCGACTCCGATAGTACCAAGGACCCCGCGTCAGATGATGAAAGGACAAGGAAGGGAAAGAAGAACGGCAATGGCAAGGGTCCTCAGCATAACCCGGCGAACCAAGGACGTAGAAAATGTAAGGCTGATGGCAGCATGGAGTTTGTGGCCAATGCCAGCTCACAAGGTAACAACCGCGACGTAAGGGGAGGCCACCTCTACGAGCCGGCGGTTCAGGCCCAACGCTTGAGTAGTTGTTGAATGAGCCGTGTCCAAGGCATGGCTCTAGGGAGAAGCCAGCTACTCATCTATGGAAAGATTGTGCAATCATGAAGGCCTTTAAGAATTCCAATGCCTTTAATGGCAATAATGGCTCGGGCGGCGGCTCAGGCGCTGGCGGCTTTCATGGCCCGGGCGGCGGCTCAAATTCCAATCCTCAGAATGTTCAAGGGGGCTTTAATCAGCAGTCCGGCCAGGGTCATCAACAACAGCAGGGGGATACCAGACCAATACAAAGCAGCTCAATGGTGGAAAGTATCATGTGTTTACCACCAGTCTGTGTAAGCGAGATCAGAAGCTTCGTAAGAGGGCGGTGAATGCTGTTGAGCCGGCGGTTCCGTGCTATTTAAGATGGTCTGAGCAGCCTATTGTGTGGAGTAGGGAGGATCACCCTCCCCGGGTTGATAATCCGGGTCACCTGGCCCTGGTGGTGGCTCCTCAGGTGGGTGGATATAAGTTCACTAAGGTGTTCATGGATGGAGGCAGCAGCATCAACATCCTCTATTATGAGACCTTCCGTCGTATGGGGTTGATTCATAAGAACCTCAGCCAGTCCAATACTGTTTTCCATGGTGTGGTGCCTGGTAAGTCGGCATATCCAGTTGGTAAGATCGAGCTGGAAGTGGCCTTTGGAGATGAGTATAACTACAGGGCGGAAAAATTGACCTTTGAGGTGGTCAAGATAAGAAGTCTGTATCATGCCATATTTGGGCGGCCGGATTAGGCCAAGTTCATGGCACGGCCGTGTTACGTATATCTACAGCTTAAGATGCCGGGTCACAATGTGACCATTACGGTTCATGGCAGCCGAAAGATAGCCTTGGAGTGTGAGGAAGGTGACGCGGCTTATGCAGAATCTGTTTGTGCAACAGAGGAGTTGAAGTTTTACAAGGACAATGTTGACCCAATGGATATGACATCTCTGAAAAAGCCTACCACGGAGCATGAGTGTCACAGCCCCAGATCAGCCCTTGTCTGACTTTGCTTGTTCCTCATGCATCATGTTTAAATTTTTCTTAAACTTGAAATAGGGGTGATCAATCCCTAGCACCCAAAAGAACTCAACTAGGTTCAACTTAAAAACATTTTCAATGAACCCAAATGCCCTTTAGAAAAGTTCATGATTTTTGATAAAGGTAAAAACCTTTGCCAAAAATGATAAACATATTTCTAGGTCATTTTTGGATTTTTGAATTAACTCATATTGTATTTGAATTGGGGCATTTAAATCCTATAAATATTTTAAATGCTCTAATAATTCTGAAACTAGTTGAGGGCTGTTGGAAATATTTTCAAAAGTGCCCACAATTTTTATCAGGATTTTACAAAATGAGTTAGTATTTTTACTAATTCAAAACAGATCAAAATAAATAGAAAACAGAAACAATTAAAGAAAAGAGAGAGAAAGGAGTATTACCTCGCGCTTACCTGGACTTGGCCGGCCCACCTGGCCTATGCCAGTCACCACCTACCTTTGCCAGTAGGCAGAGGAGGGGGACAGCGCACCGCCGCCGAGCACGCGCCCGCGCCACCTCCTGCTTCCCCGGCCCCTCCTGGCGATGCCACGACGACGCCCCGAAGCTCCTCGCTCCTCTCCCTCACTCTCTGCTCTCTCCCTCGCCCTCTGCTCCCTCTCCCGAGCACACCCGAGCGGAGCTCGTCGACGCCACTCGCCGTAGCCATGGCCACCGGCCACCCCTCGCCCCGCCGATGAGTCCACGAGCTCCGCCTCGACGCCTTGAAGCTCCCCCTCAACGGGAGCATCGCCGGACGCCCTGTCGCCTCGCCATCGACCCATCGTCTCCGCGCACGGCCGTGCATCGCCGCCGCCAAATTCCGACGCCGTCCGTGCCTCCCCGAGCTCGCCGAGAACCTCTTCGTGACCGCGGTGAGCCCCCGGTCATTTCCCCCTAACCCTGTCCCCGTTTGGTTGCCGTAGCACCATTCCCCACGAGCACCGAAGCTCGCCGCCGCCATTGCCAACGAGCTCCGTGCTCCTGAGGTCGGCCGCTCGCCCGAGCATCACCAGCGTGCTCGCCGCGCTCCTGTGAACCTGAAGCACCCACGGGTTCGCTCTGCCGTGCCCCGTAGCGCCATCTCCGCCGTTGCCCGAGCTTCGGCCGCCGCCCAAGTGGTCGCCACCGTAGTTCCCGACCTTCCCTCGGCCAGCCGCCTGCTCTGTTGGATGCGGTGCACGTCCAGCAGCCCGTAGGGCCAAACCCCGAGCCCAATGGACGCCGGAGGGCGTTTCCCAAACCTTTTGACCAGGGGTTTGACTTCCCCTAGGTCACTGACATGTGGGCCCAGGCCTTAACTAATCTAGATTAGGTTTAGTTTAATTCTAATTAACTCCGCTAGTTAACCTTGTCACTGACGTGCGGACCCCACTGGTCAGGTTTGACCTGACTGGGTTAGCTGACCTGCTGACGTCACACTGACGTCAGGCTGACGCAGTAAAGCATTATCTCGAATTAAGTTTATTCAGAAAATTCCAGAAAATAGTATAAACTTCTAAAAATCATATAAAATCAACCGTAGCTCAGAATGAAATAATTTATATATGAAAAATTATCAGAAAAACCCAATCTATCCATTTATGCTACTTTCATTCATGAAAAACCAACTTATACCTGCTGTATAAGTGAAAACATTCAAATGGCATTTTAAATGCTCAAACTAGAGTTTGCATTTGAACCTTTGGTTCAAATGGGCTCCCTTGCACTTGTTGCTAGCTACATTAGCTCAATTCACAGCATATTGCCATGTCACATTCATGCATCATATTGTTGCATTGCATTGATTGTGTTTCCTCTTTGTTGCCGGTGTTGTCCCCTCTCGGTAGACGTTGTTCCGGCGTTGTGATCGTTGACACTAATGAAGACTCAATGCTATCTTCAGAAGTGCCAGGCAAGCATAACCCCCTTGTTCATTCCGATACAATCCCACTCTCTCGCTCCTTCTCTCTTTACTGCATTAGGACAACAACGATTCAACTGTTACTTGTTGCGGTAGTTGAACCCCTTATCCTCTACATGACCTGTCATTGCCACAGTAGATAGATGAAACCCACTAGCATGAGTAGGAGTTGTTTGAGCCCTGATGTGCCTACTCATTCATGCTTGTTTGTCATGCCTGCTACTGCTTAGAGTTGAGTCGGGTCTGATTCATCGGGGATGAGTTGGAATGGTGATGAACATGTCCTACTGTGTGCGAGCTAAGTGTGTGAACACGTTTTGGTAAAGGTAGCGGTGAGAGGCCATGTAGGAGTACATGGTGGGTTGTCTCATTGCAGCCGTCCTCAGGAACTGAGTTCTGTGTTTGTGATCCATGATACAGTTACTACCACGCATTGGGCCCGAAACCAATGGACCCTCTTGGCTTCTTAATCACCCTTGTCCTCTGTCCAGGAGTTGCAAGTAGTTTCTGGTGTTTGTAGTATGCTGGAGGCCGTGGGCAGCGCTGACCGGAGGGGTGGGCTGTGATGCGGTAGGCACGTGGCCGGGCATGCCGGGCGCCCGTTTGGTGTCTCGGAACCCTGCACACATCGTTCGGGGCCGTATGTGGAAACCTTGGCCGGACTCCCTGCGGATGGAACCTGAAAAGGCGATAAACCTGGACTAGAGACTTGAGTGTTTAGGTAGGCTGTGGCCGACTCCCTCGCCAGGCTTCCGCTTGAAGGTTGCCGAGGTACACGACGTGTACGTGGTGGTAAGTGGCGAGAGCGTGTATGACGAAGTACACCCCTGCAGGGTTAACATCATCTATTCGAATAGCCGTGTCCGCGGAAATGGACTTCTGGGTTGCCTATAAAAGTTCATAGACAAGTGAAAGTGGATACTCTAAAATACGCAAGATAAGCGTGAGTGCTATGGATGGCGTTCTCGTAGGGAGACGGGAGCGGATCCATAGTGGTGTATTGATATGGTGAATATGTGGACTCGTTTGCGCCACCTCAAAAGAGTTACTTGCAGTCGTAGTTTAGGATAGCCACCGAGTCAAAGCTGGCTTGCTGCAGTTAAACTCCACCACCCCTTTTGTTGATACCGATGCATATGTAGATAGTTCTGATGTAAGTCTTGCTGGGTACATTTGTACTCACGTTTGCCTATTTTATGTTTTGCAGAGAGACGTCAGTCTCGCTAGTAGTTCCGTGTGGACTTCGACGTTTAGCTTGATACCTCAGCTACGATCTTGTGCCCTCGGCAGGATCTAGTAAATAGTCAGGCTTCTCAGCCTTTTTCATTTGTAGATGTCTGTACTCAGACATGTTGAGCTTCCGCATGTGCTTTGACTTGTATGCTCTGAATGTTGGGTCACGAGACCCATGTTTGTAATATATGGCTCTTCGGGGCCTAATGAATAAATACTCTGAGTCGTAGAGTCTTGTTGTGATGCCATGTTGTATCTGCACATATCGAGCATATTGTGTGTATGATTGAAATGCTTGGTATGTGTGGGATCCGACAATCTAGTTGTCTATCCTTAGCAGCCTCTCTTATGGGGAAATGTAGTCTAGTGCCTCCTTGAGCCATAGTAGTCCGCTACAGCCCGGTTCACCGGAGTCCTGCTAGCCCAGCACTACTGCTCTGGACACTTGACTGGCCGGCATGTGTTTCATA
The DNA here is from genome assembly GCF_018294505.1 of Triticum aestivum. Lineage (NCBI taxonomy): Eukaryota > Viridiplantae > Streptophyta > Magnoliopsida > Poales > Poaceae > Triticum > Triticum aestivum. The sequence goes on from NC_057802.1 coordinate 222,889,184, forward strand.
TCGTTCCTGTGTCTGTCCCTTAGGGGAAATGTCACGCGGTGACATCCGGAGTCCTGCCTAGCCTGCTACAGCCCGGGTTCCCGGAGTCCTGTTAGCCCAGTGCTACAGCCCGGATTCGCACGCTGCTGACCGACACGTTTGATGTTGATTCATGTATGCCTGTCCCCATACGTTAGTGCCGCTTTGGGTTCACGACTAGCCATGTCGGCCCGGGTTCTCTGTCATATGGATGCTAGCGACATTATCATATACGTGAGCCAAAAGGCGCAAACGGTCCCGGGCCATGGTAAGGCGACACCCGTGGGAATACCGTGCGTGAGGCCGCAAAGTGATATGAGGTGTTACAGGCTAGATCGGTGTGACTTAGAATTGGGCTCCCGACAGCGTTGGTATCAGAGCCTGACTGCCTGTAGGATTACCAAGCCAAACTGGTCGAAGTTGAGTCTAGAAATGCTTTAGTTATGTAAGGGAATTGATTGTGGAATGGAACGTAAGGCTCTTTTGCTCCTTTACCTTATGCCCTCTAATCCGAGTCACCCTCTTCTCATTCTACGGGGATTAAGAACTAGGCTTCCCATCTTTCTATCAGGATCACGTGTTACTAATCCGTAGACTCGTAGGATTGTTGGTCTCAAGCCTCAGTTCAGTTTCTACCACTACAGTGTGTTGTTAGTTGGACTTGGAACCTTGATATGATGTTGTTGAGCGGTTATGCCACCATTTTTGCAGGATGTCTCAATTCTTTTGAGCATTTACAGCCGTTACGCTGTCCGAGTCATCCCAGGTTCCTAAATGGTCTGATGCATTTGCAAATCCTTTCTTTCCGTTCTCAATGTCCCTTTGGGCCAGATTACACTAATCGTTGAGTTGAGGTACTCTGTTGCCTTGACATATATGTTGGAGTTATTATTATGACCCTAGGTGTCTTAGAGGACCACTTAGTAATCTAGCAATGCTTGCATCCACAGTGTGATGATTCTGGCCATTATTCTTGAAAGCATCCCGTGATGCCATTTAGTTAGTAGGCATTCTATTTCTGGGTTCTTGAACCCAAGATTCACTCTACTTAACTCGTGTAGCTAGTGTTTGTTCGTTCCTTTAGGTTATTATTAACCTTTGCATTAGTCCACGAGGTCCGTGGTATATCGTTCTTCCAAATACCATGAACCATTCTTGGCAGGAGTTCTTTTGAAACCAAAAGGTCACGACCAGAGTGCTCTTAATGAGTTCTCCATTCTACATTGTGACTCTGCCAGTCCTACCTTTCTGCATGGGTTATCTAGAAGAAACTTGTTGGACTTGGTTCGACATACTAATCTATGCATCCACAACTCAGAAAAACATATGTTTCCTTGAGTTGTCCCTCTTTAGTTGTTTTCTGGCCCTCGTCTATCAATTGATAGTCAGGAGTAATTGTGCATTTGAGTTATCAATGCCTATTATTCTTGTGGTCCGTCAAGCCATTCTATTCCAGAATGACTAGGAGAAACAAACTCCAGTACCCTATCCATTTCTTGGATTGGTCAAAGTAGTTGTATTCCGCAGATCAAAATGCCTAACCAGCTTTTGTTCTGTTCTAACTACGAGTATTACCCTCTTTATGTCAGGAATCCCACGAGGATTGCACCAACCCTTATGAATTCTTGTTGCAGTGATAGTTCTGGCCATCGTTATTCATTCCTTGGTCTCCGTGTTATTGTACCGGAATACTGACAAGTGAATCGTGGTGTGTGAAATCTATACTCCTAGCAACTCCGTTGCTTGGTAGTTAAAGGACAATAATTTCATCCTTAGCGTGTTGGTTATTGAATCACCATCCTGAGGTTGATCGTGCTACCTAGTCCATATTCCCGGTGTACTTTTCGATCAATGAGTTGGGATAGTGTCAGCCCTTGCTTATTCGGTCATATCGTCTTGCCCTGAAAAGCAAGATTGATCTCGATCTTACTAACATGTCAGTGGATCGTGATTTTCCAAATATCTTCTTGGAAGTACCACCAGGTTGTCCCCTGACCGATATGTTGAGTTTGTGAACAAGTTGGTTTTCCAATAAACCACCCCTTCTCCAAGAATCTGTGTTGGATACCCCTGAGCTAGTTGGTCAAGCTAAACAACAACTTGGAGAGTTGGAAGATAAAAGGTTGTCTAACTTAGTTCATTTCCAAAGGGATATCTTGTGTCTGTGTGTGTTGAAGAAAGATGATATCTTCATTGATTGATCCTCGTGATGAATTGTTGGATCTATTGTCTTACCCAAATCTTTGATTTGCGTATGGGCTATCATCAAATCAAGTCAGAACCAACGATATGCATAATGTTGTCTTACTCGTGGTTGATCCCTCGAGCATACACCATTACATCCTTTGGTATGACCAGTGCTATCACCATGTTCACATAGCTATGGAAATACATTTATATGGAAACCTGGATGAATTGTTGTTAAGCCCATTGACAACGTTTTCATCTTGTCCATGATTCATGTTGAACATCTAAGTTAGTGTTGGAAACTTTTGAAAGCATTTTTCTTTGTGCTAGTTCATGAAGCCTATGTTTGGATGAAAGGAGTGACTTCCTCTAATTCATGTGCACTTGGTGTAAGTTGCCGCCGTGAATTCCAGAAAGTCAATGTTGTTTCCTCTGGAATCATCCCAAGTCAATCATGCACGTGCAAAGTATCCTGTGGTATGATAGACTGATCATCTTCATTCCATATGCATCCCTAGCACCCCAAGCCACTGATTGATTTGTTCAAGATAAAGGAGTCTGTTCTAAGGTGAATTCTTTGGACTTCCACGCGTGGAGACTTCGATGTCATTAATGATGGTTCCCCACCTGAACTCGGTAGCGTTTTGTTGTAAGACTACTATGTGGTCATGCTTGTCTTGGACAGTGTGTTCACAGGTTTGTAGCAGAACCAGCTCGTGTTTTGGAGCTTGCTATCATAGTTCATCCCCTGAGAATCTCGCAACGTCATCTCGTCGATTTGTGTTGCAAACCTTCATTTTTCTTCCTAGACTTGACGAGTCTGGAATATTCTGACACCAACCAGATCTGAATCTCAGGCAGATATGATGGTTGGAACATCTCCCAAGAATTCTAATATTGCCCTCTCGATAACCGGTAAAGTGGATGTCGTGGCCAACACATCCAGCCGGAAGGCCTATTATTGTAGTATATTGATTGAGGAAGTTGGCCACCTCCCCATAAGGATTTCGTAGGATTTACTTCCGTAGTTATTCCTTATGGATTCTCGTGCTCCTGAAGTCCGACCTTTTACTTGATGTTCTAGATACCAAACCATATCAATAAATGGGTTACGCTAGCACATCAAGGAGAACATTAGAAGCGGAGTGCTAAATGTCTCTCGGTCGGTCATCCAGATTTTGCTGCCTTGGATTCGCTAAGGTGAAATCTGAGAAAGTGTTGTCCTCCTTTGCACCTGCATCCTCCATCACCATTCATCATGGTAGTATGATGTGTTGCCAGGATCCTCGACACGGATATTGGTAAAACCTTGATGAATATGGAAATGCTCAAGTTCCTGAGAGCACGCACAAGCACTAGGTGTTATCATCAGCACTAACCGGAATTGCTCCCAGTTTCCTTCGGTTATGCTAAACCCTTCAAACAATGGATTCACTCTCTACTGTTGAGCTTCTCCCCTGTTACTAAAATCATTCCAGCATTTGCATTATGTTCCCAGTTGCACCGCCATTGTGCCGTCCTACCTTGGATTACCCTTCCCAGTAATTACTGATAAGGACCATCTTCAAAAGTGGTCCCACCAGGGGTTCCGACCATTTCCGGTGATAAGCAAATCACCCCTTGTGTTGTCTTCAACAAGGTAGTCCACATCGTCCATCCTAGCCCGAGTGTGTCGTTCTCCCGAACTCCCTCGAACGATCATTTGTGATTGCCTTAGGCTGGCATAAAGAGTTTCAATGATCTTAGGATCAAAAGTAATTCTTTTTGCCACTTAAGGAATAGTTCTACGAGTCACCTTCCCCAAGGTGCCCCGTTATGGAATCGTGGGAATTATCTCCTCGCTACTTTGAAACCATGCACCATCTTATTCAGCGTGGAATTGTGCTTATCAACTTGAATCTTCGTTCTCCGTTTCACTTCATCCCTCTCTCGATGTATGTGTTGTGCCTCAACTCGAGATGTTTCAACATCTCATTCCGTGAGTTGCTCGATCTTTAAGGAGATCGATTTCTATAGAGTTTTCCCTTGTCGTCATTGTGTCGGATGAAGATCTCGAAAGCAAAGACGTCAACGTTAATTGAAGCAACGGATCAACATCTTCGTGAAGAGCAATTGGATCATGAAGATCGTGTTAGCTTTGTATACCCTCTGTCTTCTTACCTCACGTCTTGAATCTCGGGACGAGATTCTTGTTTAGTGGGGGTGAGCTGTCACAGCCCCAGATTAGCCCTTGTCTGACTTTGCTTGTTCCTCATGCATCATGTTTAAATTTTGCTTAAACTTGAAATAGGGGTGATCAATCCCTAGCACCCAAAAGAACTCAACTAGGTTCAACTTAAAAACATTTTCAATGAACCCAAATGCCCTTTAGAAAAGTTCATGATTTTTTATAAAGGTAAAAACCTCTGCCAAAAATGATAAACATATTTCTAGGTCATTTTTGGATTTTTGAATTAACTCATATTGTATTTGAATTGGGGCATTTAAATCCTATAAATATTTTAAATGCTCTAATAATTCTGAAACTAGTTGAGGGCTGTTGGAAATATTTTCAAAAGTGCCCACAATTTTTATCAGGATTTTACAAAATGAGTTAGTATTTTTACTAATTCAAAACAGATCAAAATAAATAGAAAACAGAAACAATTAAAGAAAAGAGAGAGAAAGGAGTATTACCTGGCGCTTACCTGGACTGGGCCGGCACACCTGGCCCATGCCAGTCACCACCTACCTTTGCCAGTAGGCAGAGGAGGGGGACAGCGCACCGCCGCCGAGCACGCGCCCCCGCCACCTCCTGCTTCCCCGGCCCCTCCTGGCGATGCCACGACGACGCCCCGAAGCTCCTCGCTCCTCTCCCTCACTCTCTGCTCTCTCCCTCGCCCTCTGCTCCCTCTCCCGAGCACACCCGAGCGGAGCTCGTCGACGCCGCTCGTCGTAGCCATGGCCACCGGCCACCCCTCGCCCCGCCGATGAGTCCACGAGCTCCGCCTCAACGCCTTGAAGCTCCCCTTCAACGCGAGCATCGCCGGACGCCCTGTCGCCTCGCCATCGACCCATCGTCTCCGCACACGGCCGTGCATCGCCGCCGCCAAATTCCGACGCCGTCCGTGCCTCCCCGAGCTCGCCGAGAACCTCTTCGTGCCCGCGGTGAGCCCCCGGTCATTTCCCCCTAGCCCTGTCCCCGTTTGGTTGCCGTAGCACCATTCCCCACGAGCACCGAAGGTCGCCGCCGCCATTGCCAACGAGCTCCGTGCTCCTGAGCTCGGCCGCTCGCCCGAGCATCACCAGCGTGCTCACCGCGCTCCTGTGAACCTGAAGCACCCACGGGTTCGCTCTGCCGTGCCCCGTAGCGCCATCTCTGCCATTGCCCAAGCTCCGGCCGCCGCCCAAGTGGTCGCCACCGTAGTTCCCGACCTCCCCTCGCCCAGCCGCCTGCTCCGTTGGATGCGGTGCACGTCCAGCAGCCCGTAGGGCCAAACCCCGAGCCCAATGGTCGCCGGAGGGCGTTTCCCGAGCCCCTCCGCCGCGTCTGTCGCCGCCGGCGTCAAGCCGCCGGCGCGTTTGACCTTTTGACCAGGGGTTTAACTTCCCCTAGGTCACTGACATGTGGGCCCAGGCCTTAACTAATCTAGATTAGGTTTAGTTTAATTCTAATTAACTCTGCTAGTTAACCTTGTCACTGACATGCGGACCCCACTGGTCAGGTTTGACCTAACTGGGTTAGTTGACCTGCTGACGTCACACCGACGTCAGGCTGACGCAGTAAAACATTATCTGGATTTAAGTTTATTCAGAAAATTCCAGAAAATAGTATAAACTTCTAAAAATCATATAAAATCAACCGTAGCTCAGAATGAAATAATTTATATATGAAAAATTATCAGAAAAATCCAATCTATCCATTTATGCTACTTTCATGCATGAAAAACCAACTTATACCTGCTTTATAAGTGAAAACATTCAAATGGCATTTTAAATGCTCAAACTAGAGTTTGAATTTGAACCGTCGGTTCAAATGGGCTCCCTTGCACTTGTTGCTAGCTACATTAGCTCAATTCATAGCATATTGCCATGTCACATTCATGCATCATATTGTTGCATTGCATTGATTGTGTTTCCTCTCTGTTGCCGGTGTTGTCCCCTCTCGGTAGACGTTGTTCCGGCGTTGTGATCGTTGACACTAATGAAGACACAATGCTATCTTCAGAAGTGCCAGGCAAGCATAACCCCCTTGTTCATTCCGATACAATCCCACTCTCTCGCTCCTGCTCTCTTTACTGCATTAGGACAACAACGATTCAACTGTTACTTGTTGCGGTAGTTGAACCCCTTATCCTCTACATGACCTGTCATTGCCACAGTAGATAGATGAAACCCACTAGCATGAGTAGGAGTTGTTTGAGCCCTGATGTGCCTACTCATTCATGCTTGTTTGTCATGCCTGCTACTGCTTAGAGTTGAGTCGGGTCTGATTCATCGGGGATGAGTTGGAATGGTGATGAACATGTCCTACTGTGTGCGAGCTAAGTGTGTGAACACGTTTTGGTAAAGGTAGCGGTGAGAGGCCATGTAGGAGTACATGGTGGGTTGTCTCATTGCAGCCGTCCTCAGGAACTGAGTTCTGTGTTTGTGATCCATGATACAGTTACTACCACGCATTGGGCCCGAAACCAATGGACCCTCTTGGCTTCTTAATCACCCTTGTCCTCTGTCCAGGAGTTGCAAGTAGTTTCTGGTGTTTGTAGTATGCTGGAGGCCGTGGGCAGCGCTGACCGGAGGGGTGGGCTGTGATGCGGTAGGCACGTGGCCGGGCATGCCGGGCGCCCGTTTGGTGTCTCGGAACCCTGCACACATCGTTCGGGGCCGTATGTGGAAACCTCGGCCGGACTCCCTGCGGATGGAACCTGAATAGGTGATAAACCTGGACTAGAGACTTGAGTGTTTAGGTAGGCTGTGGCCGACTCCCTCGCCAGGCTTCCGCTTGAAGGTTGCCGAGGTACACGACGTGTACGTGGTGGTAAGTGGCGAGAGCGTGTGTGACGAAGTACACCCCTGCAGGGTTAACATCATCTATTCGAATAGCCGTGTCCGTGGAAATGGACTTCTGGGTTGCCTATAACAGTTCATAGATAAGTGAAAGTGGATACTCTAAAATACGCAAGATAAGCGTGAGTGCTATGGATGGCGTTCTCGTAGGGAGACGGGAGCGGATCCATAATGGTGTATTGATATGGTGAATATGTGGACTCGTGTGCGCCACCTCAAAAGAGTTACTTGCAGTCGTAGTTTAGGATAGCCACCGAGTCAAAGCTGGCTTGCTGCAGTTAAACTCCACCACCCCTTTTGTTGATACCGATGCATATGTAGATAGTTCTGATGTAAGTCTTACTGGGTACATTTGTACTCACATTTGCCTATTTTATGTTTTGCAGAGAGACGTCAGTCTCGCTAGTAGTTCCGTGTGGACTTCGACGTTTAGCTTGATACCTCAGCTACGATCTTGTGCCCTCGGCAGGATCTAGTAAATAGTCAGGCTTCTCAGCCTTTTTCATTTGTAGATGTCTGTACTCAGACATGTTGAGCTTCCGCATGTGCTTTGACTTGTATGCTCTGAATGTTGGGTCATGAGACCCATGTTTGTAATATCTGGCTCTTCGGGGCCTAATGAATAAATACTCTGAGTCGTAGAGTCTTGTTGTGATGCCATGTTGTATCTGCACATATCGAGCATATTGTGTGTATGATTGAAATGCTTGGTATGTGTGGGATCCGACAATCTAGTTGTCTATCCTTAGCAGCCTCTCTTATGGGGAAATGTAGTCTAGTGCCTCCTTGAGCCATAGTAGTCCGCTACAGCCCGGTTCACCGGAGTCCTGCTAGCCCAGCACTACTGCTCTGGACACTTGACTGGCCGGCATGTGTTTCATATCGTTCCTGTGTCTGTCCCTTAGGGGAAATGTCACGCGGTGACATCCGGAGTCCTGCCTAGCCTGCTACAGCCCGGGTTCCCGGAGTCCTGTTAGCCTAGTGCTACAGCCCGGATTCGCACGCTGCTGACCGACACGTTCGATGTTGATTCATGTATGCCTGTCCCCATACGTTAGTGCCGCTTTGGGTTCACGACTAGCCATGTCGGCCCGGGTTCTCTGTCATATGGATGCTAGCGACATTATCATATACGTGAGCCAAAAGGCGCAAACGGTCCCGGGCCATGGTAAGGCGACACCCGTGGGAATACCGTGCGTGAGGCCGCAAAGTGATATGAGGTGTTACAGGCTAGATCGGTGTGACTTAGAATTGGGGTCCCGACAATGAGCCGGCAATGAAATTTAAGTCAGCTGATGAGACTAAACTTGTTGATTTCATTCCAGGTGACTCATCTCAGCAGTTTAGCATCAGTGCCAATCTGGATCCAAAATAGGAAAGCGCGCTCATTGAGTTCATCCGTGAGAATAGGGACATTTTTGCATGGAAACCTTCTGACATGTCAGGTGTACCTAGAGAACTCGCTGAGCACACTCTCAATATTGATCCGAAATTTAAGCCGGTCAGGCAATTCCTTCGACGGTTTAATGAGGAGAGGCGGAAAGCCATTGGTGAGGAGGTGGCCCGGCTCTTGGCGGCCGGGTTTATTGTCGAAGTCTTTCATCCGGAATGGTTAGCTAACCCGGTGCCCGTGCTCAAGAAGAATGGCACCTGGCGGATGTGTGTGGACTACACGGACTTAAACAAGGCGTGTCCAGCTGATCCTTTTGCTCTCCCCCGTATTCATAAAATCATTGATGCTACGGCGGGTTGTGAGCGCTTAAGTTTTTTGGATGCTTATTCTGGATACCATCAGATTAAAATGGCAGTTAAGGACCAGGAGAAGACGGCGTTCATCACTCCCTTTGGAGCCTTCTGTTATGTGTCTATGCCTTTTGGACTCAAGAGTGCACAGGCGACTTATCAGCATTGTGTGCAGAATTGTCTTCATAACCAGATTGGGCGCAATGTTCATGCCTATGTGGATGATATCTTGGTTAAGTCCAGGGAGAAGGAGACCCTGGTAGATGACCTTAGAGAAACCTTCGATAATCTCCGGGTTTACAAGATGATGCTTAACCCAGCCAAGTGTGTTTTTGGTGTTCCCGCAGGCAAGCTCTTGGGTTTCCTGGTTTCTAACAGAGGCATTGAAGCTAACCCGGAAAAGATCAAGGCAATCACCTCTCTGGCTAAGCCGGCGTGTATAAACGACGTCCAGCGCTTGGCAGGCCGCATCGCTGCTTTGAGTCGGTTTGTAAGCCGTTTGGGGGAAAAGGCCATGCCACTGTACCAGTTGATGAAGAAAACTGATGACTTTATGTGGAATGATGGTGCTAATGCTGCTTTTGAGGATTTGAAGAAACAGCTGGCTGAGCCCCCAGTTCTTGTTGCTCCAGTTGACAAGGAGCCCTTATTACTGTATGTAGCTGCTAACACACGAGCCGTTAGTGTTGCTGTGGTGGTGGAGCGCAAGGAAGAGGGTAAGGAGTATCCGGTTCAGCGGCCGGTTTACTACGTCAGTGAAGTGCTCATTGAGTCCAAACAGCGGTATCCACATTGTCAGAAGCTTGTTTATGGTGTGTTCATGGCAAGCCGGAAGCTTAAGCATTATTTCCAGGGTCACCCCATCACTGTGGTTAGTTCTCCTCCACTTGGAGATATCATCCAAAACAGAGAAGCCACAGGAAGAGTGGCTAAGTGGGCTATAGAGCTTGGGCCTCATGGTCTGAAATACGTACCACGTACTGCTGTTAAATCTCAAGCTTTGGTGGATTTCATCAACGATTGGACAGAGCTGCAAGTGCTTGAAGAAAGGCCGGATAATACATATTGGACTATTCACATCGATGGGTCTCGGCAATTGGAGGGCTCGGGGGCTGGAGTTGTATTGGCTTCCCCTAAAGGTGACAAGTTCTGTTATGTGCTAAGGTTGATGTTTCCTTGTACTAACAATGCGGCTGAGTACGAGGCCATGCTCCATGGTCTTCGGGTGGCTAAGGAGATGAGCTTGAGCCGGGTAAGGTGCTTCGGCGACTCAGATTTAGTGGCTCAACAAGTGTCAGGCAAATGGGATTCCAAGGACCCTCTCATGGCGGCTTATCACCGTGAAGTTGATGCCATTGCTGGACACTTTTAGGGTTACCAAGTAGAGCACATCGACCGCAGGAAGAATGAGGCGGCTGATGCATTAAGCCAGCTGGGCTCTCAGCGAAAGCCGGTGCCGCCTAATACTTTCTTGGACATGTTGCACAACCCTTCTGTTAAGTTACCTACAGAGGAAGACTTGGCTATCCCTGACCCGGTGGCACAGTTGGCGGCGGCTCTCCATATTACCCCAGACTGGACAGTACCATACTTGGCTTACATGACCCAGGGGGAATTGCCTGAGGATGAAACTTTGGCCAGACAAATAACCCGGCGGCCTAAGTCCATGATAATTATCAATGGTGAGCTGCATCGTCGCAGTGTTACTAGAACATTCCAGCGTTGTGTTTCCCCTAAGGAAGGCCAAGAAATTTTACATGAGATTCACGAGGGGGATTGTGGCCATCATGCCGGCGCAAAATCCCTTGTGGCCAAGGCTTTTCGTCATAGGTTTTATTGGCTGACAGCTCATGCTGATGCGGAGGATTTGGTCAGTAAATGTGACGGTTGTCAGAGGTTCTCGCGACGGGCTCATGTGCCGGCTCAGGAGCTGCGGATGATTCCAATTACTTGGCCATTAGGGGTCTGGGGGCTTGATATGGTTGGGCCTTTTAAAAGGTCCAAGGATAAGAAGACCCACCTTTTGGTGGCAGTTGACAAGTTCACAAAGTGGGTTGAGGCAGAGCCAGTTAGCAAGTGTGACGTAGCCACAGCGGTTCAGTTCATGAAAAAGGTGATATTTCGCTTTGGTTTCCCACATAGCATCATAACAGACAATGGTACCAATCTGTCTAAAGGCGCCATGGAGGAGTTTTGTCAACGAGAGCATATTCGACTTGATGTTTCATCAGTGGCTCACCCTCAATCCAATGGTCAAGCTGAGAGAGCTAATCAGGAGATTTTGAAGGGCATTAAGCCCCGGCTTTTGGTCCCTTTGCAACGGACGTCGGGTTGTTGGGTGGAGGAGTTACCCTCCGTGTTATGGAGCATTAATACTACTCCTAACAGATCTACGGGTTACACGCCTTTCTTCATGGTTTATGGAGCGGAAGCAGTCCTCCCTAGCGACATCCGTCATGACTCACCTCGAGTGGCGGCTTATGTTGAGGCGGATAATGAACGGGCGCGGCCAGATGCTCTTGACTTGTTGGACGAATAGCGTGATGTGGCAGCAGCTCGCTCAGCGATTTACCAACAAGACCTGCGCCGTTATCACACCCGCCGGGTTAAGTCCCGGGTCTTCCATGAAGGTGATCTGGTGCTCCGGCTCATCCAAGATTAAACCGATGCACACAAGTTATCCCCGCCTTGGGAAGGGCCCTTTGTGGTCAGCAAGAACTTGCACAACGGGTCATACTACCTTATCGACGTTCGGGAGCACAAAGATTCGCGCAAGTCGGAGGAAGAGACCCGCCGGCCGTGGAACATAGCTCAGCTGCGGCCTTATTACACTTGAGCCACCGGCTCTCATAATGTACATATTTCTATAGCCATGTATATATTATAATAAATAATAAAGTAGGACCTCTGTCCTTTTCTCCTCCAAAGGTAAAACGTGTTATTTCCATTACAACATCACATGGTCACTTGGAGGTGGATCCGGCTTATGATCATATTCGAATCTAGCCGTAAGAAATATGATCACCTGGGGCTTCCTGTTCAAACATAGGTTGTATTCGAACCAAAGAGAACATAGCTGTCGATACCCACTTGATTGGCAAACTGCCGAGCTCATTGGGGAGTTTTCATTGATCATATTTGAATCATAGCTCAACCCCCTTTGGGAATCGACGTGGATCGTATTCGAATCAGCGTCGTTAAACAACTCTTAAAGTCATTTGGGGGCTTCCTGTTCAAACATGGGTCGTATTCGAACCTAAGAGAACATAGCTATCGGTACCCTCTTGATTGGCAACGCCAAACCCACTTGGGGCTATATGATCGCATTCGAATCTTAGCTTAACCCCTTTGGGACGGTTCTCTGGTCGTATTCGAACCGGAAGCCCCTAAGTTTTGGTCTCCTGATTTACAACAAGTTCATTTGGTCATATCAACAGTGTGCAAGGGCGGCTCTTACTTCGCCGGCTTATTTTTGATTCACAACGTTGATAGCACATAGTAAGTATTATTGATGCTGGTGAACCGGAGTTGAGATCTTAACCTTATTATTCGGGTTACATAAACCGGACGTGTACTTGAAGGCTTGTAAATATGCTATTATGGTTACATCGAGGATATAATTGAGGGACAAGTCTTTGATGGCTTTGGTTCATATTTCGGGTTATATATAAGGTCTATGACTCTCAGTGTGGTAAGCCGCCCAGAGACTTGTGATTTGTTTCCATGCAGGATGGTTAAAGACAGTTCTTCAAGCATAAGGAAAATAAATGATCAATTGTAACCCGGAGGAATATAAAGAAGCAACTTCAATGGAATTAAGCATTCAACACGTGCGCGATGGCACGACAAAGTTAAGTGTTTGTCCTACTCTATTACAAGACTCCTAGACTCCAAAAGGTGAGGCATTGTTTTAAGGTGTAACCATGAGCCGCCTAAAAGTTAAGGTGCTTGTTGAGTCGAAGCTTCCGGCTCATCCCTCTCCGCTCCTCCGGCTGATTCCATGACATGGAAGGTTGATGATTTCCAGTCAATGCGGCTCAAAGCTTCAAATTGAGCCTCGTCATCAATTAACCCGGCCGGGTCAATTTCTGGGGCGAAGGTATGCTTACGAGTCGGAGGGATCAAGCTGATGGCTTCATAACGTGGAGTGGGGATCCTCTGATTTTCCGCGTCGTAGCCCGGCTGATACTTGGTAAGGTCGGTGTCATTCCCAATCAGGGTGGCCACCGGGCGTACGCTCTTCACACAGGCAGCGAAGTCTTTTTGGTCAAAGGGGGTGCCTTCTTCCTTCAGGCTAGGGTATCCAAGAGCGATGTCGGCTGGGTCTAGCTCCAGAAGAAAAGCCTTGGCCCGGCTCAAGGCAGCTATCGCTCCGGCTCTTGTAGAGGCCCGTCTTAGCTCTTGGAAGTGCCGAGGAAGAACGGCAAGCTGCCTGAGTACGTCTGCCAGGTGAGTCGGAACCTCGTTGGACAGAGCCACAACGGCTAACGCACGCTGTGACCCGGTGTAGAGTTGCTCCACCAGGGTGTACACGGCCTTCAGCTTGGTCAGAACATTCTGATTCAGGTCGGAGCTTCTGGGACCTGTTTAACAAAGTCAGGTAAGCCGATGGCAACAGTGGGACTTATGAGACATAAAGAATGAACACTTATTAAAAGCTTGCAGAATGACTTACCGAAGATTGCGGAGACCATCTGGGACACATGGCGTTTTAAGCCGGAGAGTTCGGCGGTTCTCTCAGTTAGAGCAGCCTCTGCTTTTTCGGCCAGGCTTAGCAAGGCGGTTCTCTCCTAGGCCCAAGTCTTTCTTTCTATTTGAAATTTCTTCTTCAGCTTTTCCTGTGTAGCCACACTGAACTCGAATTTGGCATTGGCCTTCCGGGTCTCAGTTTCCTGAGTCTTCAGGCGGTTCTTCAGCTCAGAGATTTCAGATTCAAATGTCTTGCAAGCAGCCTGAACAAATTCCGGGTTACAGTGTGAATAATTATTATGCAACATTGAAGTCCCAAGCACTTTGCAAAGCAAAGACACTTGGCACTTGGGGGCTAATGTATGTTGAAAGACTCTATTTATAATTGCCGGTTCATGAAGGTAAGCCGGAAGTTAAGTCTACAACCTATTCTATCATAAGTAATAGACTTGGGGGCTAGCATGGTAAGGATGATTATGGAGCAAGCAAGAGAGTTGTACCTCAGATTTTTGCTGTAGCTGCTTCACCATGTCAATCTCCAGGTCCCGGCTGTTGTGCACTTGACTAATGTAACCCGAAACAATGTCTCCAATGCTCAAATTCGCATAGTCGGTAATCTCCAGTCTGGCCCTGCGGCGCTCCAGCAGTTCTTCTTTGGCAGAGCATTTGGCCAGCACAGTGGGTCTCCCCGGTTCGACAAATTCTGTCCGGGTGATTACAACGTCCAGGTCATCGGCCGGCTGAGCTGGGCTGGGGATCTCCGGGTTAGTAGAAGCCTCTATGACTAGCTCGTCAGTTGGAGCGGTGGCTTCAGGAGCTGAGGCAGATGGCGGCTCTTGAGCAGAAGCCTCCGGTTCAGTCAGGACTGGTTCTTCGACCAGTTTGTTCTTCTTCGCCCTCTTGCTGAGCTTTGCTTGAGCACTGAAAGGACAAAAGGTTAGTACAAAAGCATGAGTAAAGATAAGCACAGCATAAGATGATCATCATTACCCAGGGCGGTCTTGAAAGCCGGCAGGTTAGATTGCATAGAGTCACTAGAGGAAGGGGAAGTTTCGTGATAATTTGAATCAGACGAATTGAGCGGTTGACGGGTAACGCCCGCTAAAGGATGAAAAGGGTATAAGTTGGAGATAACCTCGGTCCGGCGTTTCCTCGATGCTTCAGGTAAGCCGGAGGAGAGGTCTGCATCCTTGTTGGCCCGGGTTGTTCTCCGGCTCTCATGAATCTGTTGCTTCAAAAGAAATTGACGATCATGATAAGATAAAGGATGTGAAAATCTTACTTTCCGGGTTACTCTTCGGACTTTCGGCCTTGGCAAGGGCTCCGAGTCGGAGGAAAGTATAGTTACCTCTTCAGTCACCGGGTTACTCGCTCCGGTATCATCCTGCGGATAATCAAGTCAGTGAGATAGTTAAAAAACAGATGAAAAGCAGAATAAGAGCCTGACGAAACAAGGGTTACCTCTGACTCGAAGCTATCATCTAGCTGAAGCAGCTCTGAGGCACTAGGTTTACTCCCCTTCTTGCGGGGAGCGGCTCTCCTGGCGACTTTCTTAGCCTTCCTGGCCTTTTTAGCCGCCTCATGGTCGTACTTGACCTTCCAGAACTTGTCATTAGCCTGAAAAATACGACAAAGATTTCTTAAGGTTCAGATGAAAGCTATTAAAAGGGAAGGCAAGGTGCTCAGGTCAGTGGCTTACCACCGGAGCCGGGTTAGCTTGGCAGAAGGGGCTTAAGCCGGTCCTCCCGCAGTCTGCTAAGCTCTTGTTCAAGAGGGACTTGGTCATGTCGTCCATGACGTCCTGAGGTAGATCGTTGGGGCTGTGCCGCAGAGGGTCATCCTTCCGGCCCGTGTAGTGACACATTAAGCCGGGGCGGCGGCTCAAGGGAATCACCCGCCAAGAAAGCCAGACCCAGACCAGATCAACACCGTTGAGGCCATTTCCCAGAAGAGCCTTAATCTTGTTGATAGTAGGGATCAATGGTCGACGCTCAGCTTGAGATAGCTTGTCTGGCAGGGGGTGATTTGGCTCCAAACGTAGAGCACGAAAGCCGGGCAAAGGGTTCTCATCAGCCGGAGTGTCCTGGCAGTAGAACCATGTCTGGTTCCAGTCCTTGGGGTGGCTTGGCGGTTAAGTATAAGGAAAAAGGAAATCTCTCCGTCGTTGAATGGAGATTCCGCCAAGCTCCAAGCTAGGCCCGTTGGTGCACTCGTTCTGGCGATTCAGATAGAACAACTCCCTAAAAAGCAGTAGGCTGGGCTCTTCGCCAAGATACACTTCGCAGAATACTTGAAAGTTGCAAATATTCGACACGGAATTGGGTCCTATGTCTTGCGGCCGCAGCTCACAGAAGTTCAACACATCTCTAAAGAATTTTGAGCCGGGCAGTGCGAAGCCCCGGCTCATGTGATCCGCAAATATCACCACCTCGCCATCTCTTGGTTGAGGTCTTTCCTCCGACGGGTCAGGGGCACGATAAGACATGACCTCCTTCTTGGGCAGGTAACCCATCTTCACGAAATCAGCTAAGGTTTCATCAGTAACATTGGATCTCATCCAGTTGCACGTGATGGGTGCCTTGGGAGCCTTGGGCGGCATTGTGAAAGATGAAGCCTATGACAAAAGGAAATGTCCGGTTCAACTATAAGCCGGAAAAAGTTTGCAGTTCAGCACCCAAAATGGAGGCTTATGAAGGGGCCTAATGACATATGGCTAATCGTGTCGGGTTATCTAAGCCGCTGTGGGCATCGTGAGTAATTCAAGTTGTCTACAACTTTATCATAAATGAGACGGAAATTTTACAGCGCGTGGCCTCTTTTAAGCCGGAGATATGAGCCGCCATAGCCAAACAGATGCAATTTTTGAGTAAGTGTGGCGCAAACAAGTTTCACAGATTGCAGAAATTATTTTGGATCAAACGATCGGCTAAAAAGAAAAAGTTCTAGACCTAGAACTGACACAGATGATGTTCATAGGCTCGAACGGGGCCTCTGCGCAATGGAAAGGATCTATGTGCATTTGGAAACGGGTGTGAAATGATTACTGCAACAGTTTTATACTGTCTAAAGATCGGGAAAGGGTGGTAAAGGTGGAATCCATCAAGTGCTCATGACAAACAGTGACGAACACCGACGAACTCGAAAATCACTAATGCGGATCTAAGGAACAGGGAGGGGAAAACTTACAGATGCAGAGTTACTGCAGAGATCCGTCGCGTTTTTCTGGTCAAGTCAGGTTGATGCAGCGGCCTGAGTTGGTGAAGACGAGGAGCTCCGCGGCGGCGGCGGTGGAGCTCGAACGGCAGTACAGTAGCGAGAGGAGGAAGACGATGGAGGCGACAGGTGAATGAAGGCTCATGGGCCAGGCTTATTTATAAGGTGCGGCTCATAAGTGGGCGCGAGAAACGAGGAGGCCATGGCGTGATTATCTCGCTACAGAAGCGCCTCGATTTTCGGGATGGCCATTAAAGATAAGATCCGTTGGGATATGACGGAATAAAAAATGAACTTAATGGAATATGACATCATGGCGGGTTATCAGGAATCCAGAAGATGACGTCACGGTGGGTTAAAGCCTTCGCACAAATATAAGCCGGAAGATTTTCTCTCAAAGGGATTGAAGATTGACATGAACCGGTTCAAATCAATCTGGGGCCTAATGTTGAGGATATAACCATTATAGTCACCCGCCCAGGAGGGACCGGGTTACGTCAAGATGGTCATCACGCGAAGCCCAGCACCAAACTTGAAGACGGCGGGTCAATAGTGGGCTTAAGACCCGTAGATGGCTTAAGGCCCATAGTGTTAACCGCCATTAGGGTGAAACTTGTAGTGTAAGGCAAGAATAGTTAAGAGTCCGAGCCGGACACTGTTATGAGCCGGCTGGGACTCTGAGAGCCGCTGGGCGTCAACCTCTCTATATAAAAGGATGACCCGGCGGCGGTTTGAGGAGAACTAAGACAAACTCGATAACCAGGCAGGACGGTTTAGCTCCTGGTGATCGAAACCCTAATCAATACCACCTCAACTGGACGTAGGCTTTTACCTTCACCGTAAGGGGCCGAACCAGTATAACCCTCGTGTTCCTTGTACCGTTTAATCCCTTTAAGCTTCCTAGCTGCGATGGCTCCATGACTAAGTCCTTGCGCGAGGACATCTGACGTGACAATTCCACAACACACGGCATTCCACAATTGATATCTTTAGATCGTGGAAGCATCTTCACTTCTAAGTTCTGGGACTCCTTCCAGAAGGCCATGGGTACCAACATTCGCTTCAGCACAGCTTTCCATCCTCAAACTAGTGGCCAAGTCGAGCGAGTCAATCAAATTCTTGAAGATATGCTCAGGGCTTGTGTCATTTCCTTTGGCATGAAATGGGAAGATTGTCTTCCATATGCCGAATTCTCCTACAACAACAGCTTCCAAGCGAGTTCGGGCAAGGCCCCATTCGAAATTCTCTATGGCAGAAAGTGCCATACTCCTCTCAATTGGTCAGAGACTGGTGAACGGCAACTTCTTGGCAATGACTTAATCACAGAGGCTGAAGAAATGTGTAAAGTCATCCGTGAAAATCTCAAAGCCGCGCAATCGCGCCAGAAGAGTTACTATGATAGTAAGCACCGTGATGTGCCTTTCGAGATCGGAGACCATGTCTACCTCCGCGTCTCTCCAATGAAAGGCACTCGTCGCTTCGGTATCAAAGGGAAGCTTGCCCCTAGATACGTGGGTCCTTTCAAGATCATTGGCAAAAGAGGCGACCTCGCCTATCAACTTGAGCTTGAAGGAAATATGCCCTAGAGGCAATAATAAATTATTATATATTTCCTTATATCATGATAAATGTTTATTTTTCATGCTAGAATTGTATTAACCGAAAACATAATACATGTGTGAATACATAGACAAACAAAGTGTCACTAGTATGCCTCTACTTGACTAGTTCGTTAATCAAAGATGGTTATGTTTCCTAGCCATAGACATGAGTTGTCATTTGATTAACGGGATCACCTCATTAGGAGAATGACGTGATTGACATGACCCATTACATTAGCTTAGCACCCGATCGTTTAGTATGTTGCTATTGCTTTCTTCATGACTTATACATGTTCCTATGACTATGAGATTATGCAACTCCCGTTTACCGGAGGAACACTTTGTGTGCTACCAAACTTCACAACGTAACTGGGTGATTATAAAGGTGCTCTACAGGTGTCTCCAAAGGTACTTGTTGGGTTGGCGTATTTCGAGAATAGGATTTGTCACTCCGATTGTCGGAGAGGTATCTCAGGGCCCACTCGGTAATGCACATCACTATAAGCCTTGCAAGCATTGTGACTAATGAGTTAGTTGCGGGATGATGTATTACGGAACGAGTAAAGAGACTTGCCGGTAACGAGATTGAACTAGGTATCGAGATACCGACGATCGAATCTCGGGCAAGTAACATACCGATGACAAAGGGAACAACGTATGTTGTTATGCGGTCTGACCGATAAAGATCTTCGTAGAATATGTGGGAGCCAATATGGGCATCCAGGTCCCGCTATTGGTTATTGACCGGAGAGGTGTCTC
>NC_057802.1:222908793-223029438 GCF_018294505.1 Triticum aestivum
TTGATATATTGGACGACTATATTCGGACACCGGAAGTGTTCCGGAGAAGTTTCGGATTAAACCGGAGTGCCGGAGGGTTACCGGAACCCCCCGGGGAAGTATTGGGCCTTAGTGGGCCTTGAGGGGAGAGAGAGGGCAGCAGCCAGGAGGTGGTGCGCCCCCTCCCAGAGGAGTCCTAGTTGGACTAGGAGAGGGGGGCGCAGCCCCCTTTCCCTCTCCCTCTCCCTCTCTTTCCTTCCCCCCTACTTTTCCTAGTAGGACTAGGAAAGGGGAGTCCTACTCCTACTAGGAGGAGGACTCCCCCCCTCTCCTTGGCGCGCCCCATAGGCAGCCGGCCTCCCCCTTGCTCCTTTATATACGGGGGCAGGGGGGCACCCAAGAACACACTTGATATACGATATTTTAGCCGTGTGCGGTGCCCCCCTCCACCAGATTACACCTCGATAATACCGTCGCGAAGCTTAGGCAAAGCCCTGCGTCGGTGGAACATCATCATCGTCACCACGCCGTCGTGCTGATGAAACTCTCCCTCAACACTCGGCTGGATCGAAGTTCGAGGGACGTCATCGAGCTGAACGTGTGTAGAACTTCGGAGGTGCCGTGCGTTCGGTACTTGATCGGTCGGATCATGAAGACGTTCGACTACATCAACCGCGTTGTGATAACGCTTTCGCTGTCGGTCTACGAGGGTACGTGGACAACACTCTCCCCTCTCGTTGCTATGCATCACCATGATCTTGCGTGTACGTAGGAAATTTTTTGAAATTACTACGTTCCCCAACAGTGGCATCCGAGCCTGGTTTTATGCGTTGATGCTATGCACGAGTAGAACACAAGTGAGTTGTGGGCGATATAAGTCATACTGCTTACCAGCATGTCATACTTTGGTTTAGCGGTATTGTGAGATGAAGCGGCCCGGACCGACATTACGCGTACGCTTACACGTGACTGGTTTCACCGTTCGGAGCACTCGTTGCTTAAAGGTGACTGGCGGGTGTCTGTCTCTCTCACTTTAGTTGAACCGAGTGTGGCTACGCCCGGTCCTTGCGAAGGTTAAAACAGCACCAACTTGACAAACTATCGTTGTGGTTTTGATGCGTAGGTAAGAACGGTTCTTGCTAAGCCCGTAGCAGCCACGTAAAATATGCAACAACAAAGTAGAGATCGTCTAACTTGTTTTTGCAGGGCATGTTGTGATGTGATATGGTCAGACATGATGTGATATAATGTGTTGTATGAGATGATCATGTTTTGTAACCGAGTTATCGGCAACTGGCAGGAGCCATATGGTTGTCGCTTTTATCGTATGAGATGCAATCGCCATGTAATAGTTTTACTTTATCACTAAACGATAGCGATAGTCGTAAAAGCAATAAGTTGCCGAGACGACAACGATACTACGATGGAGATCAAGGTGTCGAGCCGGTGACGATGGTGATCATGATGGTGCTTCGGAGATGGAGATCACAAGCACAAGATGATGATGGCCATATCATATCACTTATATTGATTGCATGTGATGTTAATCCTTTATGCATCTTATCTTGCTTTGATTGACGGTAGCATTATAAGATGATCTCTCACTAAAATTTCAAGATAAAAGTGTTCTCCCTGAGTATGCACCGTTGCAAAAGTTCTTCGTGCTGAGACATCACGTGTTAATCGGGTGTGATAGGCTCTACGTTCAAATACAACGGGTGCAAAACAGTTGCACACGCGGAATACTCAGGTTAAACTTGACGAGCCTAGCATATGTACAGATATGGCCTCGGAACACAGAGACCGAAAGGTCGAGCGTGAATCATATAGTAGATATGATCAACATAGTGATGTTCACCATTGAAACTACTCCATCTCACGTGTTAATCGGTCATGGTTTAGTTGCTTTGGATCACGTAATCACTTAGATGATTAGAGAGATGTCTATCTAAGTGGGAGTTCTTAAGTAATATGATTAATTGAACTTAAATTTATCATGAACTTAGTACCTGATAGTATCTTGCTTGTCTATGTTAATTGTAGATATATGGCCCGTGCTGTTGTTTCGTTGAATTTTAATGCGTTCCTTGAGAAAGCTAAGTTGAAAGATGATGGTAGCAATTACACGGACTGGGTCCGTAACTTGAGGATTATCCTCATTGCTGCACAGAAGAATTACGTCCTGGAAGCACCGCTAGGTGCCAGGCCTCCTGCAAGAGCTACACCAGAAGTTATGAACGTCTGGCAAAGCAAAGCTGATGACTACTCAATAGTTCAGTGTGCCATGCTTTACGGCTTAGAACCGGGACTTCAACGACGTTTTGAATGTCATGGAGCATATGAGATGTTCCAGGAGTTGAAGTTAATATTTCAAGCAAATGCCCGGATTGAGAGATATGAAGTCTCCAATAAGTTCTATAGCTGCAAGATGGAAGAGAATAGTTCTGTCAGTGAGCATATACTCAGAATGTCTGGGTATAATAATCACTTAATTCAACTGGGAGTTCAACTTCCGGATGATTGCGTCATTGACGGAATTCTTCAATCACTGCCACCAAGCTACAAGAGCTTCGTGATGAACTATAACATGCAAGGGATGAACAAGACGATTCCCGAGCTCTTCGCAATGCTAAAGGCAGCGGAGGTAGAAATCAAAAAGGAGCATCAAGTGTTGATGGTCAGTAAAACCACTATTTCAAGAAAAAGGGCAAAGGGAAGAAGAAAGGGAACTTCAAGAAGAATAGCAAGCAAGTTGCTGTTCAGGAGAAGAAATCCAAGTCTGGACCTAAGCCTGAAACTGAGTGCTTCTACTGTAAGCAGACTGGTCACTGGAAGCGGAACTGCCCCAAGTATTTGGCGGATAAGAAGGATGGCAAGGTTAACAAAGGGGCTACGGATTAAGCGAAGTTTGGCTAAGGACGAGGTGACGATGCGCGTGGGAAATGGTTCCAAAGTCGATGTGATCGCCGTCGGCACGCTACCTCTACATCTACCTTCGGGATTAGTTTTAGACCTAAATAATTGTTATTTGGTGCCAGCGTTAAGCATGAACATTATATCTGGATCTTGTTTAATGCGAGACGGTTATTCATTTAAATCAGAGAATAATGGTTGTTCTATTTATATGAATAATATCTTTTATGGTCATGCACCCTTGAAGAATGGTCTATTTTTAATGAATCTCGATAGTAGTGATACACATATTCATAATGTTGAAGCCAAAAGATGCAGAGTTAATAATGACAGTGCAACTTATTTGTGGCACTGCCGTTTGGGTCATATCGGTGTAAAGCGCATGAAGAAACTCCATACTGATGGAATTTTGGAATCACTTGATTTTGAATCACTTGGTACTTGCGAACCATGCCTTATGGGCAAGATGACAAAAACACCGTTCTCCGGAACTATGGAGAGAGCAACAGATTTGTTGGAAATCATACATACAGATGTATGTGGCCCGATGAATATTGAAGCTCGTGGCGGATATCGTTATTTTCTCACCTTCACAGATGATTTGAGCAGATATGGGTATATCTACTTAATGAAACATAAGTCTGAAACATTTGAAAAGTTCAAAGAATTTCAGAGTGAAGTTGAAAATCATCGTAACAAGAAAATAAAATTCCTACGATCTGATCGTGGAGGGGAATATTTGAGTTACGAGTTTGGTCTACATTTGAAACAATGCGGAATAGTTTCGCAACTCACGCCACTGGGAACACCACAGCGTAATGGTGTGTCTGAACGTCGTAATCGTACTTTATTAGATATGGTGCGAACTATGATGTCTCTTACTAATTTACCGCTATCATTTTGGGGTTATGCTTTAGAGACAGCTGCATTCACTCTAAATAGGACACCATCGAAATCCGTTGAGACGACGCCTTTTGAACTATGGTTTGGCAAGAAACCAAAGTTGTCGTATCTTAAAGTTTGGGGTTGCGATGCTTATGTGAAGAAACTTCAACTTGATAAGCTCGAACCTAAATCGGAGAAATGTGTCTTCATAGGATACCCAAAGGAGACCGTTGGGTACACCTTCTATCACAGATCTGAAGGCAAGATATTTGTTGCTAGAAATGGATCCTTTCTAGAGAAGGAGTTTCTCTCGAAAGATGTGAGTGGGAGGAAAGTAGAACTTGATGAGGTAACCATACCTGCTCCCTTATTGGAAAGTAGATCATCGCAGAGATCAGTTTCTGCGACACCTACACCTAATAGTGAGGAAGTTAATGATAATGATCATGAAACTTCAGATCAAGTTATTACTGAACTTCGTAGGTCAACTAGATCAAGATCCGCACCAGATTGGTACGGTAATCCTGTTCTGGAGGTCATGTTATTAGACCATGGCGAACCTACGAACTATGAAGAAGCGATGGTGAGCCCAGATTCCGCAAAATGGCTTGAAGCCATGAAATCCGAGATAGGATCCATGTATGAGAACAAAGTATGGACTTTGGTTGACTTGCCCGATGGTCGGCAAGCCATTGAAAATAAATGGATCTTCAAAAAGAAGACTGACGCTGATGGTAATGTTACTATCTATAAAGCTCGACTTGTTGCGAAAGGTTTTCGACAAGTTCAAGGAATTGACTACGATGAGACCTTCTCACCCGTAGCGATGCTTAAGTCTGTCCGAATCATGTTAGCAATTGCCGCATTTTATGATTATGAAATTTGGCAAATGGATGTCAAAACTGCGTTCCTGAATGGATTTCTGGAAGAAGAGTTGTATATGATACAACCGGAAGGTTTTGTCGATCCAAATGGAGCTAACAAAGTGTGCAAGCTCCAGCGATCCATTTATGGACTGGTGCAAGCCTCTCGGAGTTGGAATAAACGCTTTGATAGTGTGATCAAAGCATTTGGTTTTATACAGACTTTTGGAGAAGCCTGTATTTACAAGAAAGTGAGTGGGAGCTCGATAGCATTTCTGATATTATATGTGGATGACATATTACTGATTGGAAATGATATTGAATTTCTGGATAGCATAAAGGGATACTTGAATAAGAGTTTTTCAATGAAAGACCTCGGTAAAGCTGCATATATATTAGGCATTAAGATCTATAGAGATAGATCAAGGCGCTTAATTGGACTTTCACAAAGCACATACCTTGACAAAGTTTTGAAGAAGTTCAAAATGGATCAAGCAAAGAAAGGGTTCTTGCCTGTACTACAAGGTGTGAGATTGAGTAAGACTCAATGCCCGACCACTGCAGAAGATAGAGAGAAGATGAAAGATGTTCCCTATGCTTCAGCCATAGGCTCTATCATGTATGCAATGCTGTGTACCAAACCTGATGTGTCCCTGGCTATAAGTTTAGCAGGGAGGTACCAAAGTAATCCAGGAGTGGATCACTGGACAGCGGTCAAGAACATCCTGAAATACCTGAAAAGGACTAAGGATATGTTTCTCGTATATGGAGGTGACAAAGAGCTCATCGTAAATGGTTATGTTGATGCAAGCTTTGACACTGATCCAGACGATTCGAAATCGCAAACCGGATACGTATTTACATTGAACGGTGGAGCTGTCAGTTGGTGCAGTTCCAAGCAAAGTGTCGTGGCGGGATCTACGTGTGAAACGGAATACATAGCTGCTTCGGAAGCAGCGAATGAAGGAGTCTGGATGAAGGAGTTCATAACCGATCTAGGTGTCATACCTAGTACATCGGGACCAATGAAAATCTTTTGTGATAATACTGGTGCAATTGCCTTAGCAAAGGAATCCAGATTTCACAAGAGAACCAAGCACATCAGAAGACGCTTCAATTCCATCCGGGATTTAGTCCAGGTGGGAGACATAGAAATTTGCAAGATACATACGGACCTGAATGTAGCAGATCCGTTGACTAAGCCTCTTCCACGAGCAAAACATGATCAGCACCAAGACTCCATGGGTGTAAGAATCATTACTATGTAATCTAGATTATTGACTCTAGTGCAAGTGGGAGACTGAAGGAAATATGCCCTAGAGGCAATAATAAAGTATTATATATTTCCTTATATCATGATAAATGTTTATTATTCATGCTAGAATTGTATTAACCGGAAACATAATACATGTGTGAATACATAGACAAACAAAGTGTCACTAGTATGCCTCTACTTGACTAGTTCGTTAATCAAAGATGGTTATGTTTCCTAGCCATAGACATGAGTTGTCATTTGATTAACGGGATCACCTCATTAGGAGAATGACGTTATTGACATGACCCATTACATTAGCTTAGCACCCGATCGTTTAGTATGTTGCTATTGCTTTCTTCATGACTTATACATGTTCCTATGATTATGAGATTATGCAACTCCCGTTTACCGGAGGAACACTTTGTGTGCTACCAAACGTCACAACGTAACTGGGTGATTATAAAGGTGCTCTACAGGTGTCTCCAAAGGTACTTGTTGGGTTGGCGTATTTCGAGAATAGGATTTGTCACTCCGATTGTCGGAGAGGTATCTCAGGGCCCACTCGGTAATGCACATCACTATAAGCCTTGCAAGCATTGTGACTAATGAGTTAGTTGCGGGATGATGTATTACGAAACGAGTATAGAGACTTGCCGGTAACGAGATTGAACTAGGTATCGAGATACCGACGATCGAATCTCGGGCAAGTAACATACCGATGACAAAGGGAACAACGTATGTTGTTATGCGGTCTGACCGATAAAGATCTTCGTAGAATATGTGGGAGCCAATATGGGCATCCAGGTCCCGCTATTGGTTATTGACCGGAGAGGTGTCTCGGTCATGTCTACATAGTTCTCGAACCCAAAGGGTCCGCACGCTTAAAGTTACGATGACAGTTTTATTATGAGTTTATATGTTTTGATGTACCGAAGGTTGTTCGGAGTCCCGGATGTGATCACGGACATGACGAGGAGTCTCGAAATGGTCGAGACGTAAAGATTGATATATTGGACGACTATATTCGGACACCGGAAGTGTTCCGGAGAAGTTTCGGATTAAACCGGAGTGCCGGAGGGTTACCGGAACCCCCCGGGGAAGTATTGGGCCTTAGTTGGCCTTGAGGGGAGAGAGAGGGCAGCAGCCAGGAGGTGGTGTGCCCCCTCCCAGAGGAGTCCTAGTTGGACTAGGATAGGGGGGCGCAGCCCCCTTTCCCTCTCCCTCTCCCTCTCTTTCCTTCCCCCCTACTTTTCCTAGTAGGACTAGGAAAGGGGAGTCCTACTCCTACTAGGAGGAGGACTCCCCCCCTCTCCTTGGCGCGCCCCATAGGCAGCCGGCCTCCCCCTTGCTCCTTTATATACGGGGGCAGGGGGGCACCCAAGAACACACTTGATATACGATATTTTAGCCGTGTGCAGTGCCCCCCTCCACCAGATTACACCTCGATAATACCGTCGCGAAGCTTAGGCGAAGCCCTGCGTCGGTGGAACATCATCATCGTCACCACGCCGTCGTGCTGAAGAAACTCTCCCTCAACACTCGGCTGGATCGGAGTTCGAGGGACGTCATCGAGCTGAACGTGTGTAGAACTTCGGAGGTGCCGTGCGTTCGGTACTTGATCGGTCGGATCGTGAAGACGTTCGACTACATCAACCGCGTTGTGAGAACGCTTCCGCTGTCGATCTACGAGGGTACGTGGACAACACTCTCCCCTCTCGTTGCTATGCATCACCATGATCTTGAGTGTACGTAGGAAATTTTTTGAAATTACTACGTTCCCCAACAGAGCTTCCTTTGAACTTCGTGAATGTGCAATATGTGTTCCACGTGTCACAGCTTCGCAAGTGCTTCAAGACGCCTGAGCGCACCATCAATTTCGAGGAGATTGACCTCCAAGAAGATCTGTCTTATCATGAGCACCCCATTGCTATTCTTGATGAAACTGAGCGCAAGACTCGCAACAAGTCAATCAAATTCCTGAAAGTGAAGTGGTCGCACCATTCCGACCGAGAAGCCACCTGGGAACGCGAGGACCATCTCTGTTCCGAATATCCGGAGTTCTTTCAGTCCTAGATCTCGGGACGAGATCCTCTCGTAGTGGTGGAGTGTTGTAACACCCCGGATGTAACTTTCCATATTTGTAACTCCAACTCTTGCCATTTTCGGCTATGTGCTATGATATTCCCTTCGTGGTCGGGTCTTGTTTTCGTTTTGCATTTTGTTCATGTCATGCATCTCATATCTTGCCATGATGTGCATCTCATTTGCATACGTGTTCGTCTGATGCATCCAAGCATTTTCCCCGTTGTCCCTTTTGCAATCCGACACTCCCACGTGCACCGGCGCACCCCTCTTGTTTCTTTTCGTGTGCGGGTGTTAAGCGTTTTCGGAATGGACCGAGGCTTGCCAAGTGGCCTTGATATACCACCGGTAGACCACCTGTCAAGTTTCGTGCCATTTGGAGGTCGTTTGACGCTCCAACGGTTAACCGGGTAATCGCAAAGTCCTTTTGTGTGTTGCAGCGAAACACCCCTCCAAACAGCCCAAAACCCATCTAAGTCACTTCCATGCTCTAGGTCGTTCGATCACGATCGTGTGGGCGAAAACCGTGCTCCATTTGGAGTCTCCTAGCTCCCTATACCTATAAAAACACCTCCCCCCTCCGATATCTTCACAGACCAAACCCTAAAAAATCGCCTCCGCGTGCCGGACGTGTCCGTCCCGCGCCGGACGGAGCCGCCGCCGCCCGCAGCCAACCACCGCCCGACGCGTGGCGGCCGTACGCCGCGCCGCCATCGAAGCCCGCGAGCCCGCGTTCGGCCCCCGCCGGCCCGTCTCCTCCGCGCCCGGCCCGTGCGCCGCAGCCCGTCCCCTCCGCCGGCGCCGCCGCACCCCGCCGCCTCGTCGCCCCGCCTCGCCGCCCTCCGCCGCCGTCGTCGACAGCCGCCGCCCGGAGCCCGCAGGCCTCCAGCCGGCGCCGCGCCCGTCGCCGCCTCCCCGACCGCGCCTTCCTCCGGCCGCGCCTTCCTCCGGCCGCTCCTCCTCGCCCTCTCCCTCCTCTCCGCCCGAACGCCGGCCACAGCCTCTGCTCCGGCGAGCCGCCCTGGCGACCTCGAGCTCGGCCCGATCCAGATCTCTGGAGGTTGACTTCTCCCCCCGAAAATATTCCAAGTCCTGAGATTTTTACAATACATGCTCATGTTCATCGCATCATAACTCTCTGCATATAGCTCCATTTCCTGCGTGTAATATATCGAAATGTTCGCCTCGAGATGCTCTTCATTTTGTTCTATTATGGAATGTTCATTTGAGTCCATCTTGATGCCCAAATCTCTGGTGCAAGAGTGCTAATTGCTGTTACCTGCTGTTACTTATCAGAACTTGGTGAATTGTTATTTTTGCTACATTTGATGTGTGCATCTTTTGAGTAGGAGCTCTACATGTGTTTTGATATATGCCATGCCATCTTTAGAGAGGTATATGCCATGTATTTTTGTGGTCTCTGTGGTGACTAGCACAAGCATGCAAACTAGGCTTCGCGATGTTTCTGATTTCAGGGACTTACTAATTTCTCCAAGTCTGTGACTGCTGTTATTTTGTTCCCTTCTATCCATGCGTCTACGGAGAGATCCATGCTCTTTTTGGAGATGTTCAGTAAGGATGTTTTGTGGATATTGTTGTAATTGATCCATTCATTCCCTTGTTTGAAATTATTGTGTGCCATAGCATGACTCAATCTTGCTCTACTTTTGCTATAAAATATTTCTGGCAGATTGTTTACATGTTATTCGATTTTGCCAAGGTTGTTGTAGTTGATCCAGTCATGCTATGTATTCGCCCTTGCCATGGATAGCTTTATAAACATGCCATCTTGCTGTAGGTATGCTTGTTTTGTCATGCATTGCCTTGTGGTGAGTGCATTAAGCTCACCAAGATGCCTTCATAATGTCTGTTCCTGCCATGCTCTGTTTTCTGCTAAGTCTGAAACCTGTTAACGGAACTTGCTATGTTTACATGGTTGCCATTATATCTTCTTGTCCTTTTTGGCTTATGGTCAGTAAGTGACTTTTGTTCTATGCATTTAGTAGATTCATGCCATGCCTTGTTTTGCTATGTTAGGTTCCTGTAGCATGTATTTTGCTTGCTCTAAACATTGCTACCTGTTGCCGTTTATGCCATGTCCAGTAATTTCAGTCTGTGAACGTGATATCTTTTGCACTTTTGCCATGCTTGTTTGAACCTGTTATGGTGTGATCTAGCCGTAGCTCAGTGTTCATCTTTTGTCAAGCATCTCCCGTAGATTACTGTCATATGCTTTGTTGCTATGTGGGGTGCTGTAGCATAGTTACTTGATGTATTCTAAGTGTTATCATGCTGTTAATCGCAGAATCGTGTCATTCTTGTTTTGCTTGCCCTTTGCAAACCGTGCATCCGTTTCCGTTGATCTTTATATCGATTTCGACCGAAATCATCTCATCTTTCCAGTGGCATACTTGGTTTTCCAAGTTACTGCCTTTTTCACCCTTTTTCTTCCGGAGCACGCATATGCATCGCATACCACATCCCGCATATCATACATGTTTTGCATCATATAGCTTGTGCATTTCCCATGATTGATTGTGGTTCCGTTGCTTGTGTTCTTGTTTTGGGTAGAGCCGGGAGACGAGTTCGTGAACGAGGAACCTGTTGAGTACGCTTACGAGGATCAAGTTTTTGACAACTCTGAGAACCTTGCAAGCAAGATGACCATACCCTCGAAATCACTTCTATCTTTGTTATGCTAGTTGTTCGTTCTATTGCCATGCTGCGCTACCTACCACTTGCTACATCATGCCTCCCATATTTGCCATGTCAAACCTCTAACCATCCTTTCCTAGCAAACCATTGTTTGGCTAAGTTACCGCTTTTGCTTAGCCCTTCTTATAGCGTTGCTAGTTGCAGGTGAAGTTGAAGTTGGTTCCATGTTGGAACAGGATATTTTGGAATATCTCAATATCTCTTATTTAATTAATGCATCTATATATTTGGTAAAGAGTGGAAGGCTCGGCCTTATGCCTCGTGTTTTGTTCCACTCTTGCCGCCCTAGTTTCCGTCATACCGGTATTAAGTTCCTTGAGTTTGCGTTCCTTACGCGGTTGGGTGATTTATGGGACCCCCTTGACAGTTCGCCTTGAATAAAACTCCTCCAGCAAGGCCCAACCTTGGTTTTACCATTTTCCACCTAAGCCTTTTCCCTAGGGTTTTCGCGAGCCCGAGGGTCATCATTATTTTAACCCCCCCCCCCCGGGCCAGTGCTCCTTCGAGTGTTGGTCTGAAACGAGTAGATTGCGGGGCCACCTCGGGGAAACTTGAGGCCCGGTTTTACTCGTAGGATGTCTCATCCGGTGTGCCCTGAGAATGAGATATGTGCAGCTCCTATCGGGATTTGTCGGCACATTCGGGTGGCTTTGTTGGTCTTATTTTACCATTGTCGAAATGTCTTGTAAACCGGGATTCCGAGACTGATCGGGTCTTCCTGGGAGAAGGTTTATCCTTCATTGACCGTGAGAGCTTATGATGGGCTAAGTTGGGACACCCCTGCAGGGTATTATCTTTCGAAAGCCGTGCCCGCAGTTATGAGGCAGATGGGAATTTTTTGATGTCCGGTTGTAGAGAACTTGTCACTTGACCCAAGTAAAATACATCAACCGTGTGTGTAGCCGTGATGGTCTCTTCTCGACGGAGTCCGGGAAGTGAACACGGTTCGTGTTATGCATGAACGTAAGTAGTTTCAGGATCACTTCTTGATCATTTCTAGCTTCGCGATCGGTGCGTTGCTTCTCTTCTCGCTCTCACTTGCGTATGTTAGCCACCATATATGCTTAGTGCCTGCTGCAGCTCCACCTCATTACACCATCCTTTCCTATAAGCTTATATAGTCTTGGTCTCGCGGGTGTGAGATTGATGAGTCCTCGTGACTCACAGATTCTACCAAAACAGTTGCAGGTGCCGACGATGCCAGTGCAGATGATGCAACCGAGCTCAAGTGGGAGTTCGACGAGGAACGTGGTCGTTATTATGTTTCTTTTCCTGATGATCAGTAGTGGAGCCCAGTTGGGACGATCGGGGATCTAGAATTTGGGGTTATCTTATTTTCATTTGGATCCTGACCGTAGTCGGTCTATGTGTGGATTTTGGATGATGTATGAATTATATTTATGTATTGTGTGAAGTGGCGATTGTAAGCCAACTCTCGTTATCCCATTCTTGTTCATTACATGGGATTGTGTGAAGATGACCCTTCTTGCGACAAAACCACAATGCGGTTATGCCTCTAAGTCGTGCCTCGACACGTGGGAGATATAGCCGCATCGTGGGCGTTACAAATGATGACACGGACTAAAACCCTCTCCTTATTCTGACCTGGCCTATGCCAAATATCCAATTTGCCAAAGCAGGAGACAACTTTATTTATGTAATGGTCCGTTTGATAATCCATAGGGAAAGGTAAGAGCAGAACCCAGGCGACATATTGAAGAGGGCAGTGATGCATATTCTCTCCTTGATCATGCGGCACAAATGAAAAAGTCATCTCGTCATCTACATGATCTAATTGATGCGGGCTTTCCTTAATAAACTGATCCCTCAGAACTACATCCGCAAACGCGACCATGCCAACCCCAATAGGATATACAAAAGCATCTGGCACCTCAAGATGGAAATCTTCAGACATGATGCGAACTATCTCATTCAATACCATCTGCTTCTGATGATCTGGCACCGGAGGGGTAGCACTGACTAGGGCGTACCTTTCATGACTTAGTGGCGGGTCATCCACCACTAGCATATTGCGTGCCTGACGATGATCGGGGCCGCGCTCAATCTGAGCACCCATTGGGACGAACTCAAACGGACGGACCGGGAAGTTGGCCATGGCGGTGGAGGGCTCGACGGAGTGAACCGCCGCAGACAATGGAGGCGGAGAGCAGAGAGGAGAGTTTCCTTGCCTCTCGCTGGTCGACTGGGGTGGCAGAATAGGGAACTGGCGCGGGGGTGGAAGCGGAGTCGTCAAGCCAATGCCAGTGGAAGGAAGGGTCCCAGATTCTGGCTTATTTTTTGGCCTCCAAATATTTTTTATATTTGGAAAGTAACGATGCCGCATACGTGTCACAGGCCTAGGATGTGAGCTACTGGTATCGTGCCGCTCCAGCTTCTTCACGCGCCAAAATAAACGACGAGTATATTTCCCCGCGCAGCGATTTGGGCCATGGCCCAAGAATGAACAGCGTGAGCAGCACACAAGACCGGGGCAGGAGGCCGTAAGATGGGCCGGATTGTTGCAAATATCACAGGCCCTGGTGGGTTGATCGGCGGGGATCGTAGTACAGAAACATGCCCGCTCAAAATTATGACACGATCCACAAACTTGTGCATTGCAATTCGACACATTGTGGTCCGGCGCACCACATCTAATGCAACGACCCAAAATATCATGAATCATCTCCGTAGATGGCAATTCATTTAAGGTACAATATTTTCGGATACTTATCTCGTCATAATGAGCCTGCCGAAAGTCCAAGATCTCTTCGAAGACAGCAGAAGGAATGTGCCCCCAATTGCGCTTACGGTGATCCTTTCCAATGAATTTTTTGGCAAGAGAATGATGATTTCCTGACAAAAGGGGAATTTCCAAACTACCAAATTGAACTGTGGCAGTGGCCTGAGACTCGTCTGAACAAGGATCATCACGATCATCAATTGAATGACCATAAACCTCATCAAAAGATTGTAAAAGATTGGCAGAAGACTGTTTAGCAAAACCAAATTTCGCCAATTCACAGTTAGTAGAGGTATCTTTAGCAGCACTGTGTTCAAGAAAACCCAGATTGGAACGAACGGCTTTGGGTGCTCTGGCCCCTAATTCATTGATCTCATGTGGCGTCGTCCAACCCTCAGATCCAACAAATGGAGCCTTCCAGGGCTGTTTGAATAAACCAAAATGACATATAAAATCCGGCCAAACTCTATCCCATAGGGCATAGATGAAATGGCCCACCTTATTTGAGGCCACAGAGAACCGATAGGTTTTTGCACCAATCTGAGACACATTGAAACCAGAGGCAATACCTCCAATGCAGCATTGCAAGGCCAAACCAACCGAATCACACGAGAGGGGGAAAGAGGCTGAAGAAAAGGTGACCACCAAGAAGAACTCCTTGGAGGTAGGAGAGGGAGAGAAGTGCACCGTCGATTCGAAACGCCGACGAACCTGGTCCTTGACCTTGAGGCCGGGGTTAAAGTCCCAATGGAGTAGTCCTTCCATGAAGCAAGCAAGGTGATCATGTTCTCCGGAGGGGTGGTAGGGCGCCGGAGTTGGTGGTGGAGGAGGTGGTGGAGGTGGAGGGTGGAGCCTTCGTATTGGAGGAATTGTTCATTCCTGTCAACAAACTGATGACGAACCATAGCATTATAATCTAGATAAGCAGGAGGCAACTCCATATCATTTTCACGAATGGGTACCTCAAGAAAATTAGCTAAACGGGTTGCATAAATTCCACCAGACAAATCTCCGCTAATATTGTTATGATGCAACCTTCATACAACAATAGCTCCCAAGTTATATTGTTTATCTCCTAATACAGCACTCTTGAGAACACTAAGATCGGAAACGCACATGTGACACGCCTCATCCTTACCGTTAATGCATCTACCTATAAAGAGAGGACAATAATGTATGGCAGGAAAATGAATACTCCCTATGGTAGCTTGCGTGATTTCCCTAGATTCCCCCACAGTTATACTAGCAAGAAAGTCTTTATATTCAGATTTGCGAGGTTCACTAGCACTACCCCACTGCGGGAGTTTACAAGCAGTATTAAAATCCTCTAAATCCATGGTATAAGATTTATCATAAAGATCAAACAGGACCATGTGAGAATTGCGTGATGTTGTAAATTTAAACCTTGTCACAAAGGAGTCAGTTAGGTAGTAATGTTGGGGGCAATTATCTGACACGAAGCCCTCGAGTTCAGCATTACGCACATACGCGTCAAATGCATCCTTAATTCCTGCTTGTACCATGAAATTTTCTGACGGCCATTCACAAGGCCGCACTTGAGCATCTCTTGGTCGTTCATGGTCCAGGTCACGTATTGCAGGTCTAGGTCCTTGCTTCCTTGAAGAACCGCCTTGGTACATTTTCCTAAACATATTTCTTCCTGTGACAAATTTCTGAAATTTTTGGTGACTCAAAATAAAAGTGAACTAAACTCAACAAGATTGATAGCAAATACTCCCACAAGTGCCTAGAGACTATATCATGCATTGGAACTACTTGGGACCAAATAAATTTGACATGCAAGCTCAAGAACAGGGTGACCTTAGCAACAAAAATTTGCAATAAATAAAGCACTAGAACAAAAACTAATTGGACCATTGGAGGAGTCACATACCAAAGAACAATCCCCCAAAGTAGTTTTGTGAATGGAGCTTTGAGCAAGGAGATCGAAAATCACAGCAAAACGAGCTAGAACACGGCTTTGAGCTGTGTGGTGATTTTTTCTAGAGGGAGACGAAGTGTGTAGGTGCTGGAATAAGTGGAGGGGGGCCACGTGGGGCCCATGAGGCAGGGGTCGCGCCCAGGGGGGTAGGGCGTGCCCTGGACCCCCGTGGCCAGGTGGTGGCTCCCCTTGGTTTGTTCTCAGTGCCAGATATTCTTAAATATTCTACAAAAAAACATATTTCAATTTCAGGGCATTTGGAGAACTTTTATTTTCGGGGTATTTTTATTGCAAGGATAATTCAGAAAACAGCCAGAAAATACTATTTTTGCTTTATTTAATCTAAATAATAGAAAGTAAAAGGAGGGTACACAGAGTTGTTCTTTCTAACTTCATCCATCTCATGGTCATCAAAAGGAATCCACTAACAAGGTTGATCAAGTCTTGTTAACAAACTCTTTCCGAATCGCATGAAACCGGAGAATTTTCGAATAGCACTAGGTTACCTCAACGGGGATATGCATGTCCCCAATAATAGGAATATCATATTTCTTCTTGACAGTAGGAAGAGGGAATTCAAAACCTCCAATAGTAATCGTTGGAATTTTTTCTATAGAATTGATACTGTCGACTTGAGGTTGTTTCCTCGGAAAGTGTACCGTATGCTCATTACCATTAACATGAAAAGTGACATTGCCTTTGTTGCAATCAATAACAGCCCCCGCAGTA
The DNA here is from genome assembly GCF_018294505.1 of Triticum aestivum. Lineage (NCBI taxonomy): Eukaryota > Viridiplantae > Streptophyta > Magnoliopsida > Poales > Poaceae > Triticum > Triticum aestivum. Next base: position 222,924,897 of record NC_057802.1, read on the forward strand.
TTCAAAAAGGGTCTACCAAGGATAATCGACATACTATCTTCCTCGGGAATATCAAGAATAACGAAGTCCGTTAAAATAGTAACATTGGCAACCACAACAGGCACATCCTCACAAATACCGACAGGTATAGCAGTTGATTTATCGGCCATTTGCAAAGATATTTCAGTAGGTGTCAACTTATTCAAATCAAGTCTACGATATAAAGAGAGAGGCATAACACTAACACCGGCTCCAAGATCACATAAAGCAGTTTTCACATAGTTTCTTTTAATGGAGCATGGTATAGTTGGTAATCCGGGATCTCCTAATTTCTTTGGTATTCCACCGTTAAAAGTATAATTAGCAAGCATGGTGGAAATTTCAGCTTCTGGTATATTTCTTTCATTTGTAACAATATCTTTCATATACTTAGCATAAGCGTTCATTTTAAGCATATCAGTCAAACGCATACGCAAAAAGATAGGTCTAATCATTTCAGCAAAGCGCTCAAGATCCTCATCATCCTTTTTCTTGGATGGTTTAGGAGGAAAAGGCATGGGTTTCTAAACCCATGGTTCTCTTTCTTTACTGTGCTTCCTAGCTACGAAGTCTCTCTTATCATAACGTTGATTGTTTGATTGTGGATTATCAAGATCAACAGCAGGTTCAATTTCTACGTCATTGTTATTGCTAGGTTGAGCATCAACATGCACATCATCATTAACATTATCACAAGGATCATGTTCATTACCAGATTGTGTTTCAGCATGAGAAATAGAAATATCATTGGGATTCTCAGGTGCGTCAACAACAAGTTCACTAGAAGCATGCAAAGTCCTATCATTTTTCTTTTTCTTCTTCTTAGAAGGACTAGGTGCATCAACATTAGTTCTCTGAGAATCTTGCTCAATTCTCTTAGGGTGGCATTCAGGATACAACGGTTCCAGAGTCATTTTACCCCCTCTGGTCATAACTCTAACAACATTATCATTTTTCTTATTATTTAATTCATTGAGCATATCATTTTGAGCTTTAAGCACTTGTTGTACTTGAGTGGTAACCATAGAAGCATGTTTACTAATAAGTTTGAGTTCACCTTTAACTCTAGACATATAATCACTCAAGTGTTCAATCATATAAGCATTGCATTTCAAATGTCTACCCACATAAGCATTGAAGTTTTCTTGTTTAACAATAAAATTATCAAACTCATCTAAGCATTGGCTAGCAGACTTATAACGAGGAATATCACCTTCATCAAATCTATAGAGAGAATTTACCTTTACTACATGTGTCGCGTTATCAAGACCATGTATTTCTTCAATAGGTGGTAAATTCTTAACATCTTCAGATTTAATACCCTTTTCTTTCACAGATTTCTTTGCCTCTTGCATATCTTCAGGACTGAGAAATAGAATACCCCTTTTCTTCGGAGTTGGCTTAGGAGTTGGTCCAGGAAGTGTCTAATTATTTTCATTAGTCAACATATTATTCAATAGCAATTCAGCTTGATCAACAGTTCTTTCCCTAAAAACACAACCAGCGCAACTATCCAGGTGGTCTCTGGAAGCATCGGTTAGTCCATTATAAAAGATATCAAGTATTTCATTTTTCTTGAGAGGATGATCAGGCAAAGCATTAAGTAATTGGAGAAGCCTCCCCCAAGCTTATGGCAGACTCTCTTCTCCAATTTGCACAAAATTATATATTTCCCTTAAAGCAAATTGTTTCTTATGAGCGGGGAAATATTTAGCAGAGAAGCAATAAATCATATCCTGGGGACTACGCACACAACCAGGATCAAGAGAATTAAACCATGTTTAAGCATCACCCTTTAATGAGAACGGAAATAATTTATGGATATAGTAGTAGCGAGTTTTCTCATCATTAGTGAATAGGGTGGCTATATCATTTAATTTAGTAAGATGTGCCACAACAGTTTCAGATTCATAGCCATAAAAAGGATCAGATTCAACCAAAGTAATTATCCCAGGATCAACAGAGAAATCATAATCCTTATCAGAAATACAGATAGGTGAAGTAGCAAAAGTAGGGTCATATTTCATTCTAGCATTCAAAGACTTTTCTTTCAGGTTAGCTAATAATTTCATACACCTTAAAGTTCATAGAATGAAAAGAAGTTTTGTGGAGGCCCTTATCCTCATTACGCCTAGCATTTAGTGGGCTGGATATTTACCTTATCAACTAGCAAATCCATAAGGGTTCTATTTGATTAGCCACCTGAATTGGCACTTGAATCGGACTGAACCGACTATTTGTCAGGCCACTGTTCTCCTATTCTCTCGTATCTATGAAGTAAGACATTGATTTTGCAATAAGATCGATTAAGTTCATTGCATAATAAGCTCCTTTGAATAGCATTGGCGCACGTGTAAACGAGTTGCTCTACCGAACTGAGCTATAGCCCTTATCAGAGATATCTTAACATTCTTTCAAGAAAGTTCTAATTAATTATGTAGAAAAGAAATAAGGAAAATAGGAGTAAGCAAGTTGGGTCAACAAGATTTTAAATGAATACCACAAGTGACGGAACCGACGATGATGAAGAGATAAGGGGCGAAGGATATTTTTTCTATTATTCCAATTCTTATTTCTCCAAAAGAAAACTCTGTTGTTCCGCGTCTTGGACTAACCATCCCTTAGAGGGTATTGTTAAAAGATCCTCGATTCCTAACGAAATCGATTAATTTCATTACCTTCGCGAGCAAGATCGCGCCCTTCAACGAATCTCTAGACCTAAAAAAAGTGTTCTTTCACTGGAAAAGCAAAAAGGTCAATAGGCCAGGTTTTACTAGAATTACTTGAAATGCGTTTGGATAATACCCTTTTTTGATTGGGTATGGCTTCAACCATTCCTGGGGCGGTGAAATGAGTGGTTTAATTCGATGCAAGGTGCAAACGAGCTTTTCCAAAGATGGAGTCCTTTCAAAAATACATGTGCGAGAAGAAAGCAGATTCTTTTTCAATCATAAAATGAATCTGGTTTCTGATGGCCATTTCGGTCCGTTGTGGGACCAAGGCTTGGGAATTTGGAACATTCCAAAAAGTGGGAGATCCAACTACAAGGAAACAGGCAGTCGGCCTTAGTGATCCGACGGTGCCGAGTGGAAGGGTCGTCGCTCAATGGATAAAAGTTACTCTAGGGATAACATTACCCATTTATAAATCATTAACTTTAGGTCTTTTTTAGATATTTTTGATTCATTCAACCATGAAGTACCATAGGTATCTAGGAAATAGTTACTTCCAAGCGAATCTTCCCTAGATACCTAAAGTCCATTTTATTATGATCCATTTCGTGAAAATATAGATTGTACCAAAGATGCTAAATTGTTTCCTTTTTATTCTAACTCGAAAAGGAAGAAAACAAATTAGCCGCGTGCTCTAATCCTCTGAGCTATAGGCCTAGCTGTCTCCATTGGATCTCTTCCCGGGGGTACCCCTTCATTTCAGGTTAAGAAGATTAAATTAAATATCTTGAATAAAAAAGGATACGCTTTTGTGCTTTGAAAACTCTCTCGAACATAAGTAGACGATCGGTTGGAACTTTGAAAGCCATATTTCGACCCGGACGCATTTGGGATGCTTCTAATAACCAACGAATGGCAAGTGCTTCTCATTAACTATGTTACTTATTTCCGCATAGCCTCTTGATGCAAAAAACCTATTCTTTCAAGGAAAATACTCCACTTTTCACGAAAGACATAGATTCACCAATGATTGGTTGGACTAAATACTACATTTATTTGCTCAGAAGAAGGTTTTCTTGAAGCCTCTTGCTCATATCTCTCATCAAAGGGTGATATTCTGTAATGTTTCTTTAAAGAATAGCAATTCCCATTCCACCCAAAACTTTAGGAATTCCTTGATAGTTGGTATATATTCGTAAGCCGGGTCCTCGTCCGATTAATCCAGTTTTTTAAAGATCTCGAAAACATTGAATTTGAATTGAAAATTTTGATTATTCAATATTCGATTGGAGTGGATTCACAATAATGAAAACCCATTGTGGATTGGAGATTTGAAAAGGATATTAAAAGAAAACAATTGCTTAATTATAGTATTGATTGGTGATGTTATTGTTGCTGTAATCAAAGACGCATTTCCCAAAATGCCTCTAGAAAGATTCGAAGTAATTCGAGATGTAATTGTACGTACATGTAAAGAGTTCAAATGCGAAGACGGTATAATAATCCGCTATGATGACAATGTTGCGGTTATAATTGATCAAAAAGGCAATCCAAAAGGAACTCGACTACTTCGCTATCGGTCACCCAGGAGTATTTAGCCTTGCAAGGTGGTCCTTGCTGATTCACACGGGATTCCATGTGCCCCATGCTACTCAGGTTGGTTTGGTCCTTCAAATGCCTATCTGTTGTAGTAGTCCCCAAAGGCTGAGCTTTATTAGTTGTAGGTGGACGGACCTCAAGTCCTTTCCTTTCTCTCACGCTAATACCGCGGCCTGTCATGATTGTTGTCAAAGATGAAGGCCATATTGTAGTCATAATATTGCGTGTCGTGTCGTTATTCTGTATCGTGTACCGATTCTCATATGTGTTGTCATTCCAGTACAGCTAATCCGTGAACAGCTAACCATCTTCTTCTCCGCTAATAAAACCTACTCCTTCAACTCGCTCTAAAAAAATTGGTGAAGATTCTCCCCCTAGATATGAATTGGCTGCCGTGCCTGAGGGTTATGTTATGGATGAAGAAAACTTCATAGAACATCCTTTTATTCCAGCATAGAAGTAGTTTCATCATAAGTATCATGCATAGCAGAAGTGGCATCATCAATAACATGCGACATATCAGAATTAATAACAGAAGCAGGTTTAGGTGTCGCAAGTTTACTCAAAACAGAAGGGGAATCAAGTGCAGAGCTAGATGGCAGTTCCTTACCTCCCCTCGTAGTTGAGGGATAAATCTTGGTTTTCTCGTCTTTCAAGTTCCTCATAGTGATCAGCAGATATAAATCCCAAGTGACTCAAAGAATAGAGCTATGCTCCCCGGCAATGGCGCCAGAAAATAGTCTTGATAACCCACAAGTATAGGGGATCGCAACAGTTTTCGAGGGTAGAGTATTCAAACAAATTTATTGCTTCGACACAAGGGGAGCCAAAGAATATTCTCAAGTATTAGCAGTTGAGTAATTCAACCATACCTGGAAAACTTAGTATCTGCAGCAAAGTATTTAATAGCAAAGTAGTATGGAAGTAACGGTGACGGTGGCAAAAGTAACAGTAGCAGTTTTGTAGTAATTGTAACAGTGGCAACGGAAAAGTAACTAAGCAAAGATCAATATGTGAAAATCTCATAGGCATTGGATCAATGATGGATAATTATGTCGGATGCGATTCTTCATGCAATAGTTATAACATAGGGTGACACAGAACTAGCTCCAGTTCATCAATGTAATGTAGGCATGTATTTCGAATATAGTCATACGTGCTTATGGAAAATAACTTGCATGACATCTTTTGTCCTACCCTCCCGTGGCAGCGGGGTCCTATAGGAAACTAAGGGATATTAAGGCCTCCTTTTAATAGAGTACCGGACCAAAGCATTAACACTTAGTGAATACATGAACTCCTCAAACTATGGTCATCATTGGGAGTTCTCCCGATTATTGTCACTTCAGGGTTACCGGATCATAACACATAGTAGGTGACTATTGACTTGCAAAATAGGATCAAGAACTCACATATATTCATGAAAACATAATAGGTTCATATCTGAAATCATGGCACTCGGGCCCTAATGACAAGCATTAAGCATAGCAAACTCATAGCAACATCAATCTCAGAACATAATGGATACTTGGGATCAAACCCTAACAAAACTAACTCGATTAGATGATAAATCTCATCCACCCCAGCACCGTCCAGCAAGCCTACGATGGAATTACACACGCATGGCGGTGAGCATCATGAAATTGGTGATGGAGGAAGGTTGATGATGATGACTGCGACAGATTCCCCTCTCTGGAGCCCCGAACGGACTCCAGATCAGCCCTCCTAAGAGAGATTAGGGCTTGGCGGCGGCTCCATATCGTAAAACGTGATGAATCCTTCTCTCTGATTTTTTCTCCCCGAACATGAATATATAGAGTTGGAGTTGAGGTCGGTGGAGCACCAGGGGGCCCACGACGCAGGGGGCGCGCCCCCCACCCTCGTGGACAGGGTGTGGACCCCCTGGTCTTGATTCTTTCACTAGTATTTTTATAAATTCCAAAAATATTCTCCGTGAAGTTTCAGGTCATTCCGAGAACTTTTATTTCTGCAGAAAAATAACACCATTGCAATTCTGCTGAAAACAGTCAGTCCGGGTTAGTTCCATTCAAATCATGCAAGTTAGAGTCCAAAACATGGGCAAAAGTGTTTGGAAAAGTAGGTACGATGGAGACGTATCACGGGCCGCGAGCTAGAGCTCGATCTCTCAGGTTTGTCAGCATTGCAGGGATGGACCCGAGCACAAGCGTCGTGCCAGCATGTGTAGCCCCCGTTGCGGGATGAGCAGGAGGCCGGTCAGCAACGCGGGAGGCCGCAAGGGGCAACATGCAAGCAGGTGATAATCATAAAGTAACTCATGGGAGGAGGCAAGCTAGTTCAGATGAATGCAAGAACGATACATGCCGCAGGGACGGATCCATGCGGCCTGGGGATGATGCAGCCCGAGGGGCGCCGCCAACAGAGTAAGTTAAAGATGCAAAAGGATACATGTCAAGGGGACAGGCATGCGACCTGGGGATAATGCAGCCCAAGGGGCGCCCCCAACTGAGTGAACTGAAAAGGGTCACCTGGCACCGTTGCTGGAAGAAATGTTCAAGTAGCTGAAGACGCGTGCTGAAGAAGCGGCTCCTCACGAGCCGCCTGGGTCCTGATTCTCGGGAGGCTCTTGGGGCTCAGGAGGCTCATGAAGAACCGTCGTCATCTCCACCAGGACCGCGTGATGCCTGGCCTCCTGAGCCGTCACAATGCTCCGCAGGTGATGCTGGAAGGTAACAGCCGCATTCGGCAAGCCGAACGGCATGCCAACAAAACTGTGAGGTGGACCCTCGCACCGACCGCCATATGTCACCAAGACCCTCATCGATGGCGGTGCGGGGCTCAATGTCCTTGTCACCAAGACCCTCATCGATGGCAGCTGATCATATGGCACTTGCAGGCGGTCGAAAATTGAGCCCCGCACCGCCATCGATGAGGGTCTTGGTGACAAGGACATTGCTCATGACGGGTGAGCAGAGCATCGGGAGGGCGCCGACGGTTGCCGTGCACTTGAGCTGGCCAGACGAGCTGAAGGTGATGGTGCACTTGGACCATCTGAGAGGGCGCGTGGCCTCGAGCCTGGGGAGGGCCGCGTTGACCTCGCGGGCGAACTTCTTGAAGATGCGCTGGGAGGCTGGGGCCTGAACGCCGCCCAAGATGCAGGCGATGGCGCGCGGTTCCTGGAAGCCCCCAGCCCCCTCGTCCTGGTCGTCGTTCCTTCTTGGTGGTGGCGGAGTGGAGGGAGGCCGGCCTTGCCCTGAGGACGGTCCTCACCAGGCTGGTCCCTCCAGGCGCCCTCGCGAGGCTGGTCCTGCCAGCGGTCCTCACGAGGCTGTTCGCGCCATTCCTGGCGGGGGCCCCGGTCGTCCCAGCGTCCTCCACTTCGTCCTCCTCCACTGTCGTAGCCTCAATCATTACGCTCGGGGCATCGACCGAAGCACTCGTCGCGGATGGCCCTGAGCTCCTGACAGTCGTTGGTGTTGTGGTTGTGTACATTGTGGAAGGCGCAGAACGGGCGGCTGGCCTTGGATGAGTCCAGGTGGTCGCGGCCGTGCTTCATCTCCGGCTCAACCACGAGCACAGCCACCCCCTTGCGTTTCACGTCCTTGGTCTTGGCCTTCTTGTCTTCTAGGTCGGTAGCTGGAAGCTCGAGAAGGGAGAGGCGTCCCTCCTCAGCTCTCGCACACTTGGTCGCCATGTTGGACATCTCAACAGCCATGCACAGGTCCTCATGTATGGCGAGCTCCTCCTTCATCATGACATCGCGGATGCCATCAGAGAGTGCTGAGATGATGGCATCGTCCGTCAGCTTGGGGATCTTGAGGCGAACGCTGTTGAAGCGCTGGATGTACTTCTGCAGGGTTTCCCCTGGCTACTGCTTGATCGCGAGTACCCTGGAAGTTGGCGATGAAACGCTCGCGCATCTCGCCCCGGGAGGAGATCGATCCCATGGGTAGGTTCAGGAGCCACGAGCGTGCGCCGTCTTTGTGGGCCATGGGGAACCAGTTCGCCATGACCTTCCCATTGCCGTTGGCCGCCTCGATGCTTAGCTCATAGAGCTGTAGGAACTCAGCAGGGTCGAGGGTGCCATCGTAGCGCGGAGGCAGGTCAGGCTTGAACTTCCCCAGCCAGATGACGCCGCGCAGTTTGGGAGTGAAGGCACGGCAGCCCGCTGTGGTCAATGGAGCTCGTTGTGGATGTGGAGCCTGGTGTAGGCACCCACGCGCCGCCTTCGGCGGCACGCGGTCTTGACGCGGCGGTGCTGGGAGCGCAGGAGCATCTTCTCGCGGCCGCTGGACCTCCTGGCAGCTTTCTTCTTCACGCCCGGGCACCCTGCACGGTGGGTCATGATGACCCACAAGTATAGGGGATCAAGCGTAATCCTTTCGATAAGTAAGAGTGTCGAACCCAACGAGGAGCAGAAGGAAATGACAAGCGGTTTTCAGTAAGGTATTCTCTACAAGCACTGAAATTATCGGTAACAGATAGTTTTGTGATAAGGTAATTTGTAATGGGCAACAAGAAATGAAAGTAAATAAGGTGCAGCAAGATGGCTCAATCCTTTTTGTAGCAAAGGACAAGCCTGGACAAACTCTTATATAAAGGAAAGCGCTCCCGAGGACACATGGGAATTATCGTCAAGCTAGTTTTCATCCTGCTCATATGATTCGCGTTCGTTACTTTGATAATTTGGTATGTGGGTGGACCGGTGCTTAGGTGCTGTCCTTTCTTGGACAAGCATCCCACTTAGGATTAACCCCTATTGCAAGCATCCGCAACTACAAAAGAAGTATTAAGGTAAACCTAACCATAGCATGAAACATATGAATCCAAATCAGCGCCTTACGAAGCAACTCATAAACTCGGATTTAAGCTTCTGTCACTCTAGCAACCCATCATCTACATATTACTTCCCAATGCCTTCCTCTAGGCCCAAACAATGGTGAAGTGTCATGTAGTCGATGTTCACATAACACCACTAGAGGAAAGACAACATACATCTCATCAAAATATCGAACGAATAGCAAATTCACATGACTACTTATAGCAAGACTTCTCCCATGTCCTCAGGAACAAACATAACTACTCACAAATCATATTCATGTTCATAATCAAAGGGGTATTAATATACATAAATGATCTTAACATATGATTTTCAACCAAATAAACCAACTAGCATCAACTACAAGGAGTAATCAACACTACTAGCAACCCACAGGTACCAATCTGAGGCTTTGGGACAAAGATTGGATACAAGAGATGAACTAGGGTTTTAGAGGAGATGGTGCTCGTGAAGATGTTGATGGAGATTGACCCCCTCCCGATGACAGGATCGTTGGTGATGACAATGGCGATGATTTCCCCCTCCCGGATGGAAGTTTCCCCGGCAGAACAGCTCCGCCGGAGCCCTTGATTGGTTCCGCCAAGGTTCCACCTCGTGGCGGCGATGTTTCTTCCCGAAAGCTTGCTTATGATATTTTCCAGGGTAAAAGACTTCACATAGCAGAAGATGGGCACCGGAGGCCTGCCAGGGGGCCATGAGGCAGGGGGCGCGGCCAGGGGGTAGGGCACGCCCCCCACCCTCGTGGCCAGAGTGTGGGCCCCCTCTGGTTAATTCTTTCTCCAGTATTTTTTTGTTAATTCCAAAAACTACCTCCGTGAAGTTTCAGGACTTTTGGAGCTGTGGAGAATAGGTCTCTAATATTTGCTCCTTTTCCAGCCCAGAACTCTAGCTGCCGGCATTCTCCCTCTTCATATAAACCTTGTAAAATAAGAGAGAATAGGCATAAGTATTGTGACATAACGTGTAATAACAGCCCATAATGCAATAAATATCGATATAAAAGCATGATGCAAAATGGACGTATCAACTCCCTCAAGCTTAGACCTCGCTTGTCCTAAAGCGGAAGCCGATAACGAAAACTATGTCCACATGTTTAGAGATAGAGGTGTCAATAAAATAAAATACGGACATTTGGGCATCATGATCATTCTTATAACAACAACATATATAGATATTGTCATATGATTTCTTATGCTCAAGTAACAATCTATTCACAATGTCAAGTATGAATCAGAAACTTCATTGAGAACCAACAAACTATAATCTCAGTCATAGAAGCAATTGCAGTTTACCATAACATCGGAAAGAGTCAATATAAGAGCTTTTCAGCAAGTCCACATACTCAACTATCATTTAGTCTTTCATAATTGCTAACACTCACGCAATACTTATGGGTATAGAGTTTTAATCGGACACAGAGAAAGATAGGGGCTTATAGTGTTGCCTCCCAACCTTTTACCTCAAGGGTAATGTCAACAACAATAGTTCATGATAACTTACATCCAATTGGGTATATATATCAGGATCTTTCCAACACACTATGCTTTCCAAAGGATAAAGTGTAAAAAGGAAAGGTGAAGATCACCAGGACTCTTGTATAAGGTATAAGACAAGAATAAAAGATAGGCCCTTCGCAGAGGGAAGCAGAGGTTGTCATGTGCTTTTATGGTTGGATGCACGAAATCTTAATGCAAAAGAATGTCACTTTATATTGCCACTTGTGATATGGACCTTTATTATGGAGTCCGTCGCTTTTATTGCATCGATATCACAAGATCGTAGAAAGCTTATTTTCTCCACACTAATAAGTCATACATATTTAGAGAGCAATTTTTTATTGCATACAACAATGACAACTTACTTGAAGGATCTTACTCAATCCATAGGTAGGTATGGTGGACTCTCATGGCAAAACTGGGTTTAAGGCTATTTGGAAGAACAAGTAGTATCTCTACTTGGTGCAAAGAATTTTGCCTAGCATTACGGGGAAAGGCAAGCTCAACATGTTGGATGATCCAAGACAATATACTTTATTTCAGATATAAGAAAACATAACCCATTACGTTGTCTTCCTTGTCCAACATCAACTCTTTAGCATTGCATATTTTAATGAGTGCTCACAATCATAAAAGATGTCCAAGATAGTATATTTATATGTGAAAACCTCTCTTTCTTTATCACTTCCTATTAATTGCAACGATGACCAAAACTATGTTTGTCAACTCTGAACAATTTTTATTCATCATACTCTTTATATGTGAGGTCATTACTCTCCATAAGATCAATATGATCTCTTTATTTCTTTCTGTTTTATTTTATTTTTATTCCCTCAAGATCATAGCAAGATAATCAAGCCCTTTACTCAACACTAATCTTTATTATATATAGCTCACGGACTCGCTTACAGAGAAGGATCATAAAGCAAAACTCAAAACTAAATCATACTAAAACTTCATTCTACTAGATCAAGATATTACTAAAAGGATCGAACTAAGAAAAACGGTAAAGATAGGAGTGTGATGGTGATACAATACCAGGGCATCTCCCCCAAGCTTGGCAGTTGCCAAGGGGAGTGCCCATACCCGATACTCAGTTCTCCTTTGCTAATGAAGAAGATGGTGGTGATGATGGATAGTCGCACATCGAGCGCAGGAGATCCTCAAATTTGCGGCTAATGCCCTTGAGTGCCGTGATATGCTCCTTCAACAAAATATTTTCATGTGTGAGATACTTATTTTGTATGTGAGCTAACTCAATCATCTTGAAAGCTTCAATCTCCGTTGGGGTAAGAATATTGTGATGAGGTTGGAGGATGTCTTCGTCTTCTGCTGCCGAGCTTGGTCCTCCATGTCCTACTTGATCCCATCATCCTTGTTGATCTCCCCGGGTTCTTCTCTCTTCAGCTCTATCTTCATTAGCCAAGCATCGTTGCCCTCGTTGTTGGAGGAGGGGGACGACATGATGCCTGCCCTTGACAACTCTGGCAGAAAACAGCTCGAAACAAAAACAGAGGATATTTGCGTGGTACGGTGGTCAAAACCTTCGGGAGACTATATAATGAATTTTTACCGACCAAAAGAAGTATCGTGCAAGAAAACGGAGTCCAGAGAGCACACGAGGTGCCCACGAGGCAGGGGCGCGCCCTCCATCCTCGTGGATGCCTCGTGTCCTTCCCGGACTACTTCTTATTTTCCTATTTTCTTAAATATTCCAAAACGGAGAAAAAATACCATTAGAACTATTTTGGAGTCGGTTTACTTACCGTACCACATACCTATTCCTTTTCGGAGTCTGAAACGTTCTGGAAAGTGTCCCTTATGTATTCCTCCGAGGTTACAATTTCTATAACATTGGTTTCAACATTTATAGGATTACCTGAGATATAATGTTTGATTCTTTGACCATTCACCACCTTTGGATTTGTGCCTTCGAAGTTGTTGATTTTTATGGCACCGGAACGATAGACCTCCTCGATAACGTAAGGACCTTCCCATTTAGAGAGAAGTTTTCCTGCATATAATCTTAGACGAGAGTTGAATAGCAACACATAATCACCTACATTAAACTCACGCTTTTGTATTCTTTTGTCATGCCATCTTTGAACTTTTTCTTTAAACAGTTTGGCATTCTCATAGGTCTGGGTTCTCCATTCATCAAGTGAGCTAATGTCAAATAGCCTCTTCTCACCGGCAAGTTTGAAATCATAATTGAGCTCTTTAATTGACAATATGCCTTATGTTCTAGTTCGAGAGGTAAGTGACATGCTTTTCCATAAACCATTTTATACGGAGACATACCCATAGGATTTTTATATGCAGTTCTGTAAGCCCATAATGCATCATCAAGTTTCTTGGACCAATTCTTTCTAGATCTATTAACATTCTTTTGCAAAATTAATTTGAGCTCTCTATTACTCAGTTCTACTTGACCACTAGACTGTGGGTGATATGGAGATGCAATTCTATGATTAACATCATACTTAGCAAGCATTTTACGAAAGGCACCATGAATAAAATGTGAACCACCATCAGTCATTAAGTATCTAGGGACTCCAAACCTCGGAAAAATAACTTCTTTAAGCATCTTAATAGAGGTGTTGTGATCAGCACTAATAGTTGGAATAGCTTCTACCCACTTAGTAACGTAATCAACAACAACTAAAATATGTGTATACCCATTAGAGGAAGGAAACGGTCCCATATAATCAAAGCCCAAAACATCAAATGGTTCAATAACAAGTGAATAATTCATAGGCGTTTCTTGATGTCTACTAATATTAGCAATTCTTTGACATTCATTACAAGACAAGACAAACTGACGGGCATCTTTGAAGAGAGTAGGCCAATAAAAACCAGATTGCAATACCTTATGCGCAGTTCTATCTCTGGCGTGGTGTCCTCCATAAGCTTCGGAGTGACACTTGCGTAGGATCTGTTCCTTTTCATGCTCAGGTATACAATGTCTAATAACACCATCTACTCCTTCTTTATAAAGGTGTGGGTCATCCCGGAAGTAATGTCTTAAATCATAGAAAAACTTTTTCTTTTGCTGGTATGTGAAACTAGGTGGTATAAATTTGGCAACAATGTAATTAGCATAATCAGCATACCATGGAGCAGTATGAGAAGCATTTATGACAGCTAATTGTTCATCAGGAAAGCTATCATCAATAGGTAGTGGGTCATCAAGAACATTCTCTAACCTAGACAAGTTGTCTGCAACGGGGTTCTCAGCTCCCTTTCTATCGATAATATGCAAATCAATTTCTTGTAGCAAGAGAACCCATCTTATAAGTCTAGGTTTAGCATCTTTCTTTTCCATAAGGTATTTAATAGCAGCATGATCAGTGTGAACAGTTACTTTAGAATCAACAATATAAGGTCTGAACTTATCACAAGCAAATACAACTGCTAAAATTTCTTTTTCGGTAGTAGCATAATTTCTCTGGGTATTGTCTAGAGTTTTACTATCATATTGGATAACATTTAATTTCTTATCAACTCTTTTTCCTAGAACAACACCTACAGCATAATCACTAGCATCACACATAATTTCAAAGGGTAAATTCCAATCAGGAGGCTGAACAATAGGTGCAGAAATCAATGCTTTCTTAAGTATTTCAAATGTTCTACACAATCATCATCAAAGATAAAAGGAATATCTTTTTGTAAGAGATTAGTCAGAGGCCTGGAGATTTTAGAGAAGTCCTTAATGAACTTCCTATAAAAACTGGCATGACCAAGGAAACTTCTTATACCTTTAATGTCCTTGGGACACGGCATCTTTTCAATAGCATCAACTTTAGCTTTATCAGCTTCAATACCTCTTTCAGAAATTTTATGCCCCAAGACAATACCTTCATTAACCATAAAGTGGCACTACTCCCAATTCAAGACAAGATTAGTTTCTTCACATCTCTGCAAAACTCGATCAAGGTTGCTTAAGCAATCATCAAAAGAAGTTCCATAAATGGAGAAATCATCCATGAAAACCTCAACAATCTTTTCACAAAAGTTAGAGAATATAGCCATCATGCATCTTTGAAAGGTATCAGGTGCATTACATAAACCAAAAGGCATACGTCTATAAGCAAAGATACCGAAAGGGCAAGTAAAAGTGGTCTTTTCTTGATCCTCTTTTGACACAGGTATTTGAGAGAAACCAGAATAACCATCTAGAAAGCAAAAATGTGTATGTTTGGATAATCTTTCTAGCATTTGATCAATAAAAGGTAAAGGGTAATGATCCTTTTTAGTAGCTTTATTTAATTTGCAGAAATTGATTACCATTCTATAACCTGTAACAATTCTTTGTGGGATCAATTCATCTTTATCATTAGGAACAACAGTAATACCTCCCTTCTTAGGGACACAATGGACATGACTCACCCACTGACTATCAGCAACGGGATAAATTATACCTGCCTCCAGAAGCTTTAGTATTTCTTTTCTTACCACTTCTTTCATCTTAGGATTTAACCGTCATTGGTGATCAACAACTGGCTTAGCGTCTTTCTCCAATTTTATTTTGTGCTGGCACAGAGTGGGACTAATGCCCTTAAGATCATCAAGAGTAATTCCAATAGCAGCACAGTGCTTCTTCAGATTTTTCAATAATTTCTTTTCTTCATGCTCTGAAAGGTTAGAACTAATAATAACATGATATATCTTCTTCTCATCAAGGTAAGCATATTTAAGAGTATCAGGTAACGGTCTTCTCATCAAGGTAAGCATATTTAAGAGTATCAGGATCACCCTTGGGTGGAGGAGGATCCCCTAGGATTTCAACAAGCAAGTTGTGTTTCAAAATAGGTCCGTGTTTAAAGAATACTTCATCTATTTCCCTTCTTTCATTCATAAACGTATCATTTTGATGGTCGAGCAAATATTGTTCTAAAGGATCATTCGGAGGCACGGCAATAGTGGCAAGACCAATAATTTCAGCTTTACTAGGCAATTCTTTATCATGGGGTTGTCTACGAAATTTAGCAAAATTAAACTCATGAGACATATCCCCCAAACCAATAGTAACAACATCCTTTTTGCAGTCTATCCTCGCATTAACAGTATTCAAGAAGGGTCTACCAAATATAATGGGACAAAAGTTATCTTGTGGGGAACCAAGAACAAGAAAACCAGCAGGATATTTAACTTTCCCACACAAGACTTCAACATCTCTAACAATCCCAACTGGTGAAATAGTGTCTCTATTGGCAAGCTCAATTATAACATCGATTTCCTCTATCTCAGCAGGTGCAATATCATGCATAATTTCTTTGTATAAGGAATGAGGTATTGCACTTGCACTAGCACCCATATCACATAAGCCATGGTAACAATGATCTCGTATTTTAAGACAAATAACAGGCATGCCTACAACAGGTCTATGTTTATTTTTAGTACCAGGTCTAGCAATTCTAGCAGCTTCATCACAGAACATGCCCATCAATATTATCAGCCAAGAGATCTTTAACCATAGCAATACTAGGTTCAACATTAATTTGCTCAGGGGGTGTAGGTGTTCTAGTGTTAATCTTACGAACCACAGCTGAAGCTTTAGCATGATCCTTTATTCTAACAGGGAAAGGTGGTTTTTCAATATAAGCAGTAGGAACAATAGGATCGACATTATAAGTGATAGTCTTTTCTTCAACTTTAATAGGTGCAACTACTTTTACTTCAATGGGAGGATTATATTTAAACCACTTCTCCTTAGGGAGGTCAACATCAGTAGCAAAGGATTCACAGAAAGAAGCTACTATCTCCGAGTCAAGTCCATATTTAGTGCTAAATTCACGGAAAACATCGGTATCCATAAAAGATTTAACACAATCAAACTTAGGTGTTATACCTAACTCCTTACCTTCGTCGAGATCCCAATCTTCAGAGTTGCGCTTAATTCTTTCCAATAAACCCCATTTGAATTCAATAGTCTTCATCATAAAAGAACCGGTACAAGAAGTATCGAGCATGGAGCGATTATTGAGAGAAAGCTGAGCATAAATATTTTGAATAATAATTTCTCTCGAGATCTCATGATTGGGGCATGAATATAACATTGACTTAAGCCTCCCCCAAGCTTGAGCGATGCTTTCTCCTTTGCGAGGCCAAAAATTATATATATAATTACGATCACGATGAACAAGATGCATAGGATAAAACTTCTGATGAAATTCCAATTTCAATCGGTTGTAGTTCCATGATCCCATATCGTCACATAGCCTAAATCATGTCAATGCCTTTCCCTTCAAAGAAAAGGGAAGACCTTCTTGTTGATAACATCCTCGGGCATACCTGCAAGCTTAAATAATCCACAAACTTCATCCACATAGATTAGGTGCAAATCGGGATGTAATGTTCCATCTCCTGCAAAAGGATTAGCTAGCAGTTTCACTATCATACCCGAAGGAATTTCAAAGTAAACATTGTCAGTAAGTTCAGTAGGTAGAGGAGCAACTCTTTGCTCTACTGGCCGGGGTGAAGATACCCCGAACAAGCCCCTCAACGGTTTATGTTCCATAGTAACAAGTGACAGTAAATTTCAGCACACTATATAAATTTTTCCTTACCAAATTCCACCTACAAAAGGCGCTTCACTCCCCGGCAACGGCGCCAGAAAAGAGTCTTGATGACCCACAAGTATAGAGGATCTATCGTAGTCCTTTCGATAAGTAAGAGTGTCGAATCCAACGAGGAGCAGAAGGAAATGGCAAGCAGTTTTCAGTAAGGTATTCTCTGCAAGAACTGAAATTATCGGTAACTGATAGTTTTGTGATAAGGTAATTTGTAACGGGCAACAAGTAATGAAAGTAAATAAGGTGCAGCAAGATGGCCCAATCCTTTTTGTAGAAAAGGACAAGCCTGGACAAAATCTTATATAAAGGAAAGTGCTCCCGAAGACACATGGAATTATCGTCAAGCTAGTTTTCATCATGCTCATATGATTCGCGTTGGTTACTTTCATAATCTGGTAAGTGGGTGGACCAGTGCTTAGGTGCTGTCCTTTCTTGGACAAGCATCCCACTTATGATTAACCCCTATTGCAAGCATCTGCAACTACAAAAGTAGTATTAAGGTAAACCTAACCATAGCATGAAACATATGGATCCAAATCAGCCACTTACGAAGCAACTCATAAAGTAGGGTTTAAGCTTCTGTCACTCTAGCAACCCATCATCTACTTATTACTTCCCAATGCCTTCCTCTAGGACGAAACAATGATGAAGTGTCATGTAGTCGACGTTCACATAACACCACTAGAGGAAAGACAACATACATCTAATCAAAATATCGAACGAATACCAAATTCACATGACTACTTATAGGAAGACTTCTCCCATGTCCTCAGGAACAAACGTAACTACTCAAGGGTCATATTCTTGTTCATAATCAGAGGGGTATTAATATGCATAAAGGATCTGAACATATGATCTTCCACCAAATAAACCAACTAGCATCAACTACAAGGAGTAATCAACACTACTAGCAACCCACACGTACCAATCTGAGGCTTTGGGACCAAGATTGGATAGAAGAGATGAACTGGGGTTTTAGAGGAGATGGTGTCGGTGAAGATGCTGATGGAGATTCACCCCCTCCTGATGAGAGGATCGTTGGTGATGACGATGGAAATGATTTCCCCCTCCCGGAGGGAAGTTTCCCCGGCAGAACAGCTCCGCCGGAGCCCTAGATTGGTTCCGCCAAGGTTCCGCCTCGTGGCGGCGGTGTTTCTTCCCGAAAGCTTGCTTATGATTTTTTCCAGGATAAAAGACTTCATATAGCAGAAGATCGGCACTGGAGGCCTGCCAGGGGGCCCACGAGGCAGGGGGGCGCGCCCAGGGGGTAGGGCGCGCCCCCACCCTTGTGGCCAGGGTGTGGGCTCCCTCTGGCTAATTCTTTCTCCAGTATTTTTTATTAATTCCAAAAACTACCTCCGTGAAGTTTCAGGACTTTTGGAGCTGTGCAGAATAGGTCTCTAATATTTGCTCCTTTTCCAGCCCAGAACTCCAGCTTCCGGCATTCTCCCTCTTCATATAAACCTTGTAAAATAAGAGAGAATAGGCATAAGTATTGTGACATAACATGTAATAACATCCCATAATGCAATAAATATCGATATAAAAGCATGATGCAAAATGGACGTATCAGGTCACGCCGTGGGCCGTGAGTCTTGGTCCGAGGACGACGTCTTGACGGGGAGGTTGTGGAAGTGCTTCGTGGGCTACGTCGCCCGCTGCGGGAGGCGGGCGAGGTAGCGAGAGGGACGGTGCAGGAGATTCGCCAGTGGCACTGACGAGCTCGGCGATGCGGTCCAGCCAATCCTCGTAGAGGTCATCGACAGGGCGGTAGAGCAGGAGCTCGCGCGCCATGAGCAGCGCGGCCTACGCGTCCGTGGTCCCGCGACGAGTGTGGGACGACGAGCCGGCCGGAGTCAGCGACGTGCTGGCAGTGCATCCGTCCCGCCGCACAAAGGGGTCCAGCGACGAAGCTTGCTGCTCGTTCCCCGCCGGGACGGTGGCAACGTTGGCAGCAGGTGATGGAGAGCAACGGGGACACCCACTGATGGGCGCTATCTCGGCAACGCGAGTGTTGAGAGCGGCTCGGCGCTCAGCACGGGCTCGACGAGCATCAGCCATGGAAGCGGTGGAGCGGTGGTGCGTCGATCGACAGAAGAGAGGTTCCGGCACACCCCTACGTGGAGCGCCAAATGTCAGATTCGGGGTTCCACGGACCCTTGAGAGGTTCGAATTCTGGGGTGCGCACAAAGAACACTCTCTCCCCAGCCTGCTCGCTCAACGATCCCACGGCCTAGCTAGACGAACCCAAAGAACAAGGGACACAAGGATTTATCTTGGTTCGGGCCACCTTGCAGTGTAATACCCTACTCCAGCTTTGTGGTGGATTGCCTCGAGGGGCTGAGGATGAACTAGTACAGTGGTCAAATAGCCTCAAGAGGCGAGGTGTTCTTGAGCTCGATGAGATGGTGAGGTGGTTCGGGTGGAATGGATCCCCCCCAAGATGGTGGTGGCTAAGTCCTATATATAGTGGACCTGGTCCTCTCCCAAGTGTAGGCGGGAAGGGATCCCACAACGGCCAAATTTGAAGGGAGACAACTAGTACAAGCTATCCTGACAAAAGTGGTCTTCGCCTGCAAAAGGCTCTGGTTGTGACGCTGTAGTGGGCTCCGTGATGACCTCCGTCCTGCCGTCCGGGCGGTCTTGGTCTTGTTGCACCGGAATGGAAACCGTTGCCTGATTCCTCGGGACTCCGCGCCTGTGCTTGTCTCCTTAGCACCAAAGAGGAAACTCGTACACTGCGCCCGCCTGGCCTTGGTCGTCATGGCTCACGTCACGTGAACCTCGGGAGGTGCACCTTGCATAGATATCTCCGCTCCTCGGGAGCCAGCCTGGTGAGGCCGCCCCAGGGAGATCTTGGCGTCGTCCGCCTCACGAGGGGCTTGAGCTGTTGCTGCTGAAGCTGGGCCGTACCGGGCCGTTGATGGAGCCACGCCACGGGCCGCAGGCAGGCAAGTCTGCGTACCCACGTTCCCAGGACCCTGACAAAAACTAAGGGATATTAAGGCCTCCTTTTAATAGAGAGCCAAAACAAAGCATTAACACACGGTGAATACATGAACTCCTCAAACTACGGTCATCACCAGGAGTGGTCCCCACTATTGTCACTCCAGGGTTGCCGGATCATAACACGTAGTAGGTGACTATAACTTGCAAGATCGGATCTAGAACCTGGATATGATGGTGATAACATAAACGGTTCAGATCTGAAATCATGGCACCCGGGCCCAAAGTGACAAGCATTAAGCATGGAAAAGTCATAGCAACATCAATCTCAGAACATAGTGGATACTAGGGATCAAGTCCTAACAAAACTAACTCGATTACATGATGAATCTCATCCAACTCCTCGTCGACCAGCGAGCCTACGAAGGAATTACTCACTCCCAGTGGGGAGCATCATGGAATTGGTGATGGATAAGGGTCGGTGATGACGCAGATGAAAGATCCCCCTCAACGGAGCCCCAAACGGACTTCAGATCTGGTCTCCCGATGAAGAACAAGAGGTGACGGCGGCTCCGTCTCGTGGAACACGATAATTCTTTCTCCCCCATTTTTTCCTGGAAAAATAGGATTTTATAGCGTTGGTTTGAGGGTCTGCGTGGCCACCAGGTGGGGACAAGCCACCTGGGTGCGCCTGGAGTGGGGCGCGCCCTGGTGGGTTGTGCCCACCCAGGTGCCCCCCTCCGGTGGTTCTTCGGTCCAAAAATTCTCTTATTTTGCATAAAAAATCCTCGCAAAGTTTCGTTCCATTCCAAGAACTTTTATTTCTGCACAAAAACAACACCATGGTTGTTCTGCTGAAAACAGCATCAGTCCGCGGTTAGTTTCATTCAAATCATGCAAATTAGAGTCCAAAACAAGAGGAAAAGCGTTAGGAAAAGAAGATACGTTGGAGACATATCAACTCCCCCAAGCTTAAACCTTTGCTTGTCCTCAAGCAATTCAGTTGATAAACTGAAAGTGAAAGAGAAAAACTTTTACGAACTCTTTTGCTCTTGTTTGCATAAATAAGCATAAACAGCACCCAGGTTTCCAGCCAACATTATAAGTAACCATGCTGACAATAACTCCTAAAAATTATACTAACTCATATCAATGACATAATCAGCTAGCGAGCAATAATAAGATATCTCAAACAGCAACACATTATCAAAACAACCATGATATAATATGACAAAAGTGGTATCTCGCTAGCCCTTTCTGCCGCAAAATATAAATGCAAAGCACCTCCAAAGTCCAAGCCGCGACTAAACATTATAATTCAATGTAGAAAAGATCCAATCATGATGCACCCAACATTAGCTACACACAATGCATCGGCATGACAACAGTGCTCTTAGGTTCTCGCGCTTGTTTTAGAAGGTGATGACACTACATAAAAGTAAATAGATAGTCCCTTCGTGGAGGGAAGCAGTGATTTGCAGCGGTGCCAGAGGTCATGTTTTTAAAATAGAGGTAAATGATATTTTGAGACATGCACCCTTCTTGTTTACTACACGACCATCAGTTATCAATATCTTCCATGCTAAGCACGCTAGTGGCGGTTCCCAAGCGATAAAGTAAAGGTTATCACTCCGTTTGAAGTTTTTGTTTGATTATTTGAAAGATCAATTCTTTTTGCAGTACGGGACTAGGCATCCCTATTTCCGCCCTTTTCTCATGTGATGGTGAGTGAATAAACACTCATCCTAAGAATAACCCGCTTAGCATGGAAGATACCGACTACCTCCTGTCATTCCCTGAACGATCCAGGCACACAAATAGGATATTTATTTGAAGTTTTTAGAGGCGGCACATGCAAATTTACTTATGACGGCAGGGTAATACCTCATATAGGTAGGTATAGTGGACTCAACTGGAATAACTTGGGTTCAAGGTTTTTGATGTACAAGCAGAATTCCCACTTAGTATAGGCGAAGGCTAGCAAATAGGTTGAGAAGCGGCCAGCTAGAGAGCAACAACGGTCATGAACATGCATTATGCATAAGTGACATTGGACACTAGCATGAGTAGGATATGAACACCATGAACATAAATATCATAGAGGCTATGTTGGTTTTGATTCAACTACATGCATGAACATGTGCCAAGTCAAGCCACTCGAACAATCAGAGGAGGATACCATATCATCATACTGCATCACAATCATTTTAATGCAATGTTGACATCCAAGATAAATCATTATCCACTCCTAGCTACTTACGCATGGCATGAGAAACTATAATCTCTAATTGTCATTGCAAACATGTTTAATCATAATGAGTTGAATCATGGATACTAGGTTAAACATATTTACAAAAACAAAACAAGTCGAGTTCATACCCGTTTCTCTCTGCCATGGCTAGTTCATCAAATATCTTCATTATTGCCTTTCACTTGCACGACCAAACGATATGAAAATAATAATAGTGCAAGAGTGCCGTGGACCAAGCTGGAATCTGCAAACATTTTATTCAACAGGAGAAGACAAGGCAAAATCGGCTCTTTGTTAGATCAACAATTATGCATATGAGATCCACTAAACATTTTCATCGTGGTCTTCTCCTCGGTACGACTCAATAAAAACAAAAGAAATTCAGAGAAACACACTGAAATATTTTTGGAGTTTTCTGGTTTTCTTGAACAAGCAAATAAAAGGGAAAAGCAAAAACGAGAAAAATTATTTACACGGGAAAGCTCGCAACAAGCAAAAGAAGAACAAGGAAATCTTTTTGGGTTTTCTTTTTAGTGCTACAACTAACTACTCTAGAAAGAAAAATCAAAAAGATGCGGGAAATATTTTTGTATTTTCTCAAAGTTTTTCAAACACACAAGAAGAAAGCGAGAAAATAAATTTAACATGGATAATATAATAAAAAGTGTGGACACCGACACCGGAATGAAATGTGTGAACATGAATGTAATGTCGGTGGGAATACGTACTCCCCCAAGCTTACTGGCCTATCTTGGTAATCAATCAATACCTTGGATAATAGTCGGGGTGGTAGCTCACGGAGGCTCTCGGTGCGGATGCCTCAGCCTGCCGTGCGGCCATAACCGCCATGTTATGAGCTCAGGCCTCCTTCTCCAGAACAAAATATGTTCCCTTGCTGTGATAATCAAAGAGAGCAGGCGCAGGCAAATATGTGTACACCAAGGATTCTTGGTTAAACATCAATTTATAGGTGAAATTAGTGGGGTCACCTCTAAGGATCTTATGACGTTTCATAGCATCAAAATCTAAATACTGTGTGGGTAGAATAGGGTCATAGGGTAAAGGTGAAACACCTAGCTCCCTTGCTAAACATGTGGCATAAATTCCACCATAGAAATAACCACTATTAGCGTTGTGTTGCAACTTGCGTGTAACAGCCGCTCCAAGATTATAACTTCTGTCACCGGTGAGAGCAGTGCGTATGAGGCTCAAGTCTGGAGCACAAATTGTACTACAGTCTTGTTTGCCTACTATACATTTCCCATTAAATAATGCAAAGTACTGAATTACCGGAAAATGAATACTCTTTATTCTACCTTGCGTCACTCCCCTCGTCTCACCATAGCAAAGGTTAGTCAGAAATGCTTGGAACTCAGACCTTGGTGGTTCGTCAAGCGAACACTAGAATGAGATTCTACAGTGGTGAGCAAATCTCTCTAGTGATATGGTAAATAAATTTTCATACAATTTAAATGACACCCTAGACTCACGGGGATGGAATTTAAATCCTTTGACAAATGATTCAGTGAAAGTATGGTGTTGATTGCATTTATCTTAAATGTAGGGACCGAGACCGGCATTGTGAACATATTGCTCAAATTCCTCCTTAGTACCCACACGCACCATATAATCGTCGCACGGCCATAAGCATGTCGTATAGAAATTTCACTTGGTTCAACATAAGACCGACGAACGGAAATGTCACTAGAAGATGCCTCCGAGGATCTCCTCTTCGAAGACCTCCTTCCATAGTGGTTCATCATGTTCGCCTACAATTTTCTGAAAAATTTTGGTTGTCAAAAATTTATCAACAAAACTTTACAAGATTTATAGCAACTACTCATAGGGATGCCTAGAGGCCATAGCAAGCATTCAAACTACTTAGAACTCTAAGAATTCAACATGCAAGCTCATCTATAGCAGCACCAAGAGTAGCTAATTATTCAAAATATAAACCACTAAAGCAAAAACTAATTGGACAAATGGAGAAGTCACATACCAAGCAACAATCCCCCAAAAGAATTTCGGAAACGGAGCTTCGAGCAAAGAGATGGAAATCCGCGGGTTTGAGAGCAAGAACACGAGAGAGAGAGAGAGAGAGCAATGGTGTTTTTTTGGAGGTAGGTGATGAAGTGGTATGAAAGATAAGTGAGGGGGCCCACGTGGGGCCACAACCCACCAGGGCGTGCCTGCGGGTCCTAGCGCGCCCAGGTGGGTTATGCCAACCTGGTGCACCTCCCACTGATGTTATTTACACCAAAAATTCTTAAATATTCAGAAAAAAGTGTATTAATTTTTTAGGGCATTTGGAGAACTTTTATTTTTGGGTCATTTTTTTATTGCATGGGAAATTCAGAAAACAGACAAAACATGGCATTTTATTTTATTTAAATAATAAAATAGAAAACAAAAAGAAGGACAGAAGGTAGTGCTTACTAAATTCATTAACTTCATACCTCTAAAAAATCATCCATTAATAAGGTTGATCAAGTCTTATTAACAACCAGTTTCGATTAGCATGAAACTGAAGAACTTTCGTAAATCACTAAGTTACCTCGACGGGGATATGAAAGTCCCCAAAAATAAGCATTTTATATTTCTTTTTAACAGTAGGTAGAGGTAGTTGAAAACTTCCAATAGTGATTGTCGGAGATTTTTCAATAACATTGATACCATTCGCTTGGAATTGTTTCTTCGCAAAGTGTACCGTATGCTCGTTACCATTGCTATGAAAAGTGACCTTGCTTTTATTGCAATCAATAACAGCCCCTGAAGTATTCAAGAAGGGTCTACCAAGGATAATTGACATGTTGTCGTCCTCGGGCATCTCAAGTATAACAAAGTCAGTCAAAATAGTAACATTAGCAACAACAACGGGCACATCCTCACAAATACCGATAGGTATGGCAGTTGATTTGTCAGCCATTTGCAAAGATAATTTAGTAGGTGTGAGTTTATTCAAATCAAGTCTTTTATATAAAGAGAAAGGCATAACACTAACACCAGCTCCCAAATCACATAAAGCAGTTTTCACATAGTTTCTTTTGATGGAGCAAGGTATAGTTGGTATTCCCGGATCTCCAAGTTTTTTAAGTACTCCATCTTTAAAATTATAATTAGCAAGCATGGTGGAGATTTTAGCTTCCGGTATTTTTCTCTTATCGGTGATGATGTGTTTCATGTACTTTGCATAAGGAGGCATTTTTAAGATATCAGTCAAGCGAGTACGCAAAAAGACTGGCCTAAGCATTTCAGCAAAGCATTTAAATTGTTCATCATCTTTCTTTTTAGTTGACTTAGGTGGAAAGGGCATAGGTTTTTGATCCCACAGTTCTCTTTCCTTACCGTGTTTTCTAGCAACAAAGTCTCTTTTATCATATCTTTTATTCTTAGGTTGTGGGTTATCAAGATCAACTGCTGGTTCTATCTCAACATCATTGTCTGGTTCTTTATTATTTGTTTGAGTGTATTCATGAACCTCATCATTATCTTTTTCATTATACGAAGGTGAGTGTTCACTACCAGATTGAGTTTCAGCATTAGAGATAGAAATTTCATTATCATTATCAGCAGGTTTTCCTACTTCAGGTTCACTAGAGGCATGCAAAGTCCTATCATTTTTCTTCTTCTTTTATTTTTAGAAGGACTACGTGCATCAGTATTAACTCTTTGAGAGTCTTGTTCAATTGTTTTTGGGTGTCCCTTAGGATAAAGTGGTTCCTGGGTCATTTTACCTCCTCTAGTTGCTACTCTAACAGCAAAGTCACTTATATTATTATTCATTTCGTCAAGCAACTCTCTTTGAGATTAAGCAACTTGTTCTAACTGAGTTTGAACCATAGAAGCATGCTTCCCTACACCTCTAACATCATTTGAGATTCTAAATAACAAGTCACTTCAGCGAGCAATCATATCAGAATTGTATTTCAATTGTTTCATAACATTTGCATTGAAGTGATCTTACTTTCTAATATAATTCTCAAACTCATAAAGGCATTGACTAGGGTGCATATTGTGAGGATTGTCATTATCATTGAATTTCATTAGAGAATTTACCTCTACCACCTCAGGCAGTGGTGGTGTACTAAGCCCATGTATTTCTTCAAGAGGAGGTAAATTTTTAACATCATCAGCTTTAATACCTTTTCCCTTCATAGATTTCTTTGCCTCTTGCATATGTTTAGGACTGAGATATCATATACCCCTCTTCTTCAGAGTGGGTTTAGGCGGTGGTTCAGGAAGAGTCCAATCATCATAATTTTTCAATATTTTATTCAATAATTCTTCAGCTTGCCCAATAGTTCGTTCCCTGAAAACACAACTAGCACAACTTTCTAGGAAATCCCTAGAAGCATCGGTTAGTCCATTATAGAAGATATCAAGTATTTCATTTTTCTTAAGAGGATGATCAGGCAAAGCATTAAGCAATTGGAAAAGCCTCCCCCAAGCTTGTGGGAGACTCTCTTTTTTAATTTGCACAAAGTTAAATATTTCCTGTAAGGCAGCTTGTTTCTTATGAGCAGGGAAATATTTTTCAGAGAAGTAATAAATCATATCATGGGGACTACGCACACAACTAGGAGAAAGAGTATTGTAACAAGCTTTAGCATCACCCTTTAATGAGAATGGAAATAATTTGAGAATATAGTAATAGCGAGGTTTATCATCATGAGTAAAAAGGGTGGCTATGTCATTCAACTTAGTAAGATGTGCCACAATAGTTTCAGTTTCATAACCATGGAAAGGATCAGATTCAACCAAAGTAATTAACTCTAGGTGAACAAAGAATTCATAATCCTTATCATCAATAAAGATAGGTGAATTAGAAAACTTAGGATCATATTGCATTCTAGCATTCAAAGATTTTTCTTTATACTTGCATAATAATTTCTCTAGATCATCTCTATCCTTACAAGCAAGAATATCTCTAGTTGTCTCCTCATTCATAACATAACCTTCCGGTACCTTAGGCAATTCATATCTAGGAAGGCTAGTTCTAGTAGGTGTTTCAAGATTTCAGTTTCAAGCTCATCATCAGTTTCAACAACATCATGTTGTCTTACTCTAGCAATTTGTTCATCAAGAAAATCACCTAGTGGCACATCATCATCAAGCAAGGTACTAGCATCATCAATAGTATCATTCATAGCGGAAGTAGCATTATCAGTAACTTGCGACATATCAGGATTAATAGCATGTGGTGGTGTTGCAAGTTTACTTATAACAGAAGGTGAATCTAAAGCAGAGCTAGATGGCAGTTCCTTACCTCCCCTCGTCTTAGAGTGATAAATCTTAGTCTTAGCATCATACGGATTCTTCATAGTTATAAATTGATAAAAATCGCAAGTGACTCAACAAATATAGCTATGCTCCCCGGCAACGGCGCCAGAAAAAGGTCCTGATAACCCACAAGTATAGGGGATCGCAATAGTTTTCGAGGGTAGAGTATTCCACCCAAATTTATAGATTTGACACAAGGGGAGCCAAAGAATATTTGTAAGTATTAGCAGCTGAGTTGTCAATTCAACCACACCTGGAGATTAATTATCTGTAGCAAAGTGATCAGTAGCACAGTGATTTGATACTTTTGATAATAGTAGCAGCAGAAATAGTAGCGATAGCAGTAGTAACTTAGCAAAAACAATATAAGATAAATTCGTAGGCATTGGATCAGTAATTTGTTGGATGATATTCATCATGTGACAGTCATAACCTAGGGCGATACGGCACTAGCTCCAGTTCATAAATATAATGTTGGCATGTATTCTGTAAATAGTCATACGTGCTTACGGAAAGAACTTGCATGACATCTTTTGTCCGACCCTCCTGTGGCAGTGGGGTCCAGTTGGAAACAAAGAGATATTAAGGCCTCCTTTTAATAGAGAACCGGAACAAAGCACTAACACACAGTGAATACATGAACTCCTCAAACTACGGTCATCACCAGGAGTGGTCCCGACTATTGTCACTACGGGGTTGCCGGATCATAACACGTAGTAGGTGACTATAACTTGGAAGATCGGATCTAGAACTGGATATAATGGTGATAACATAAACGGTTTAGATCTGAAATCATGGAACCCGTGCCCAAAGTGACAAGCATTAAGCATGGCAAAATCATAGCAACATCAATCTCAGAACATAGTGGATACTAGGGATCAAGTCCTAACAAAACTAACTCGATTACATGACGAATCTCATCCAACTCCTCACCGACCAGCGAGCCTACGAAGGAATTACTCACTCCCAGTGGGGAGCATCATGGAATTGGCGATGGAAGGGTTGGTGATGACGAAGATTGAAGATCCCCCTCTCCGGAGCCCCAAACGGACTCCAGATCTGGCCTCCCGATGAAGAACAGGAGGTGATGGCGGCTCCGTCACATGGAATGCGATAATTCTTTCTCCCCCATTTTTTTCTGGAAAAATAGGATTTTATAGTGTCGGTTTGACGGTCTGCGGGGCCACCAGGTGGAGACAACCCACCTCGGCGCGCCTGGAGGGGGGAGCACCCTGGTGGGTTGTGCCCACCCAGGTGCCCCCCTCCGGTGGTTCTTGGCTCCAGAAATTATCTTATTTTGCAAAAAAAATCCTGGCAAAATTTCGTTCCATTCCGAGAACTTTTATTTCTGCACAAAAACAACACCATGGTAGTTCTGCTGAAAACAGCGTCAGTCCGGGGTTAGTTTCATTCAAATCATGCAAATTAGAGTCCAAAACAAGAGGAAAAGCGTTAGGAAAAGTAGATACGTTGGAGATGTATCAACTATCGGCGCGACACCTTCCACCCAAATCACCGACCCCTCTACCAAATAAGCGCCGCCCTAATCATGGTGCACACAGTATAACCGGGAGCTCAAGGAGAATTTGGCAGCGGAGAAGCAAATCGCGGCCGCACACGCGGATGAGGTCACGATGGCTGCCATTCGTGCCGACTCCCAGATCTTGGAGGAGCAGCTCACCTTCGACGCCTCGCGCTGACGCCGCGACGCGGTTGACTGCTTTAAGTGACAGTTCATGGCATTTTCTCGAGCCCACCCTCGGTGCCTTCGACGAAGACTATGAGGTGTTTTGTCAGCGTGCACGTGCTTAGCTCATCTCGAGAGCCAGCAGGTTGGTGCCCGGAGCAGCTCAAGCAACTCACCACTACGACGAGGGCACCCACAATGCGGAGCCCTCACCCTCTTCCATGTCAAAGGAGCCAATCGTCATCGATATCTCCGACAATGAGGAGTAGCTTGTCTTATTAGCTCACTATAAGGACCCATGTTCAGTTTGCTAGCTACTGCCTTTCCTTAACAAATTCTAGTGAATTGTGCTATCTACTTTTACCATGCTATCTGTTGCTCTAGTCTATATGTTCTATATGTCGTGCAATGTGGTGCTCGCTTATTAACTGTTTGGTTAATTAGTTGTCGTGTTCAGTTAACAGTTTGGTTTAATTTTGCAAATGTGGTGTTCAATTCTTCAGGGTGCAATTTTGTATTGTCTTCCATGTGAGAAATAAATTGAATTTTTCTTTACAAAATACATGAGAAACAAATACAATTTTTATATTTCCAAGTTGTCAAGCATGCTTGGTTTGGTTAACTGTCTGATCTTCTAGCATGTTATACATTGTGCAATGTGGTGCTCAGTTACCGTTTGGTACATTTGTTGTGGTGTTTAGTTACTGTTCGGTTCAATTCTACAATGCGATGTTCAATTGTTGTGGGTGCATTCTGTTATTGTATACCATGTGAGAAATAAATCGAATTTGGTTGTACTAAATACATGAGAAACAAATACAATTGCTATATTTCCAAGTTGTTAAGCATGCTTGGTTTGGTTAACTGTCTGATCTTCTATTAGGAGTATGTTATATTGTGCAATGTGGTGCTCAGTTACTGTTTGGCTCATTTGTTGTGGTGTTTAGTAAAGTGCTTGGTCCAATTCTGCAATGCGATGTGCAATTATCATGGGTAGAATTTTGTATTGTTGTGCATGTGAGGAATAAATCGAATTTTGCTGCACTTAATACATGAGAAACATATACAAGTGCTATATTTCCTACTTCTTAATCATGCTTGGTTTGGATAAATGGGTTTTCCATGTGGCTTGAATTAATCTGATGAATCTGCAATGTGCTTATTTTTCATCAACATATTTTACTAATAGCATGCGAGCCCTTACTTAACCTGATGACTAACTACCTTATATGTGTTGCAGGGAAACAATGGGAGCACTGAGGTTAACAATCGAGGTTTGCACATGCATGGTCCTTTGTCTAATAGCACATTATTGTGCAATTGCAGGAACCATTCTAATATTTAGGCTTTTAACAATTTGGTCTTGCACATGTAGGTCCTGCTGTCAGAGGTTTTGACCCACTGTTCGACCCTTTTTGCATATGGGGAAATGAGTTGTCCATGAATATCAGTCAAGTCAAGAAACTCAGAAAGATTGTTAGGATAAAGAAATTAGCGACAATAAACAACAAGATCTTTGATTGCACAATGAAGAAGACATCAGCTCACTACAAGATGGTACTAACTATTATACCTTGCCTTTTTTATTCCTTTGCCCCATTTCCAATATAGAGAAGATATTTATGCACATCCTTGTTTCCAGGCCTTTCCGAAGCAGTTCACTGATGATTACCTCTCAAACCACCGGTATGGTCATGAGGTGAGGAAGGTATTCATACAACACCCACGGTTCAATACTGAAGTGTTCCTGAAGAGGACGAAGGATGGACGGTCAATCATCCACAGGCACTGGCCTAAAGTTGCAAAGACCTTCAACATCAATGAAGGCTCAATATTCGCCTTCTGCTTCAGCAGTTTTCCAGATGAGATACATATGTCTTTGTACTGTCTATGATGCTAATTTCGAAAGGTTATAGATGTTGCATGTGAAACTTGGTGCTGGTGCGGTTGTGTAATGGGGTAGCTGAGTGCTGAAGCTATATGATGTTGTACTCTGATGTATTTCAATTATGAAAATGAAATATTTTGTGTGCTGAATACGAAATGTCAATTAGATTAATAAATGGATTATTAACAATAGGATAATTAGCGTGCTAATTGGGTTTTTTCTATTGCAAACGGTTATTGAGAAAACATTAGGGGAAATGACCTCAGGCAACGCACACAGTTTCTAAGAATAAACCGTGTTGGGTTAATGAACAATCACACACGACATCCTCTTGAAAACTGTTTGCGTTAGGCCACCTGGCGCAAACGTTTACCACATTAAAACTGTGTGTGATGGACAGCCTTTGCCACACAGTTTCTTCTATGCACCATGTGTGATGCATTCAATAACGCAAAGGATAAAATTGTTAATACCGTGTGTCTATCACAAACGATTTAACGGGGAAAATGTGTGTGATGTACCTGCGAACAGAAATGTTTTCCTTGGAGCGACTGTGTGGGATGTATATACGAACGAAAAAGTTTAGCGGGGACTGACTGTGTGGGATGTACTTACGACCGGAAATGATTTCGCCTATATAATTTTATTTTTTAGCACCACTTTACGTATAACCGTACTTGATCGCTCGCCGGTCGCACACGACCTCATTTTGCCGAGCATGTGTGCCAGGAGGGCATATCACCGACGGGTTCTGGGTCGTGTGGGAACGACCCCCCTATCACCCACACTCACTAGGTGAAGGTTCCAAATGTCGTCGCGGAAAGGGCTTAAAAACCGTTTGTATAGCACCTCGCTGTACTAGTGAACCGTTTGTTGGAAATATGCCCTAGAGGCAATAATAAAATGGTTATTATTGTATTTCCTTGTTCATGATAATTGTCTATTGTTCATGCTATAATTGTATTAACTAGAAACAGTAATACATGTGTGAATACATAGACCACAACATGTCCCTAGTAAGCCTCTAGTTGGCTAGCTCGTTGATCAATAGATGGTTATGGTTTCTTGACCATGGACATTGGATGTCACTGATAACGGAATCACATCATTAGGAGAATGATGTGATGGACAAGACCCAATCCTAAGCATAGCACAAGATCGTGTAGTTCGTTTACTAAGAGCTTTTCTAATGTCAAGTATCGTTTCCTTAGACCATGAGATTGTGCAACTCCCGGATACTGTAGGAATGCTTTGGGTGTACCAAACATCACAACGTAACTGGGTGGCTATAAAGGTGCACTGCAGGTATCTCCGAAAGTGTCTGTTGGGTTGGCACGAATCGAGACTGGGATTTGTCACTCCGTATGACGGAGAGGTATCTCTGGGCCCACTCGGTAATGCATCATCATAATGAGCTCAATGTGACTAAGGAGTTAGCCACGGGATCATGCGTTACGGAACAAGTAAAGAGACTTGCCGATAACGAGATTGAACGAGGTATTGGGATACCGACGATCGAATCTCGGGCAAGCAACATACCGGTAGAAAAAGGGAATTGTATATGGGATTGATTGAATCCCCGACATCGTGGTTCATCCAATGAGATCATCATGGAACATGTGGGAGCCAATATGGGTATCCAGATCCCGCTATAGGTTATTGGCCGGAGACGTGTCTCGGTCATGTCTGCATGGTTCCCGAACCCGTAGGGTCTACACACTTAAGGTTCGGTGATGCTAGACTTGTTATGAGAAATAGTATGTGGTTACCGAAGGTTGTTCAAAGTCCCGGATGAGATCCTGGACATGACGAGGAGCTTCGGAATGGTCCGGAGGTGTAGATCGGTATATTGGACGAAGGGTATTGGAGTCCGGAATTGTTCCGGGGGTACCAGGCTATGGCCAGCATGTCCGAAAGGTGTTTCGGAGGCCCCGGCAAGCGTTTGGGAGCCTTATGGGCCCAGAGGAAGGGGCAAACCAGACCACTAAGGGGCTGTGCGCCCCTCCCAACCCCTCTCATGTAACTAGGAGAGGTGGGGGCGCCACCCCTAGGGCAGCCGCCCCTCCCGGCTTGGGGGAAAGTTTCCTAGGGGGTGGGGCGCCCAAACCCATCTAGGGTTTCCCCTGCCCGCCGCCTCCTCCTCTAGATCCATCTAGAGGGGCCGGCCCCCTCTCCCCTTCCCCCTATATATAGTGAGGGGGTGGGAGGGCAGCCAGACCCTTCCTTTGGCGCAGCCCCTTCCTCCTCATACATCTCCTCCTCCTCCGTAGTGCTTGGCGAAGCCCTGCCGGAGAACCATGAGCTCCATTGCCACCACGCCGTCGTGCTGCTGGAGTTCTCCCTCAACTTCTCCTCTCCCCTTGCTGGATCAAGAAGGAGGAGATGTCCCCGGGCTGTATGTGTGTTGAACGCGGAGGCGCCGTCCGTTCGGCGCTAGATCGGATCTTCCGCGATTTGAATCGCCGCGAGTACGACTCCATCAACTGCGTTCTTGTAACGCTTCCGCTTAGCAATATTCAAGGGTATGAAGATGCACTCCCTCTCTCTCGTTGCTAGCATCTCCTAGATTGATTTGGTGACATGTAGGAAAATTTTGAATTATTACTACGTTACCCAATAGTGGCATCATGAGCTAGGTCTATGCGTAGATTCTATGCACGAGTAGAACACAAAGTAGTTGTGGGAGATGATTTGTTCAATTTGCTTGCCGTTACTAGTCTTATCTTGATTCGGCGGCATTGTGGGATGAAGCGGCCCGGACCGACCTTACACGTACACTTACGTGAGACAGGTTGCACCGACTGACAGGCACTTGATGCATAAGGTGGCTAGCGGGTGTCTGTCTCTCCCGCTTTAGTCGGATCGGATTCGATGAAGAGGGTCCTTATGAAGGGTAAATAGCAATTGGCATATCACCGTTGTGGCTTTTGCGTAGGTAAGAAACGTTCTTGCTAGAAACCCATAGCAGCCACGTAAAACATGCAACAACAATTAGAGGACGTCTAACTTGTTTTTGCAGGGTATGCTATGTGATGTGATATGGCCAAAAGGATGTGATGAATTATATATATGTGATGTATGAGATTGATCATGTTCTTGTAATAGGAATCACGACTTGCATGTCGATGAGTATGACAACCGGCAGGAGCCATAGGAGTTGTCTTAATTTATTGTATGACCTGCGTGTCAATGAAAAAGGCCATGTAATTACTTTACTTTATTGCTAACCGTTAGCCATAGTAGTAGAAGTAATAGTTGGCGAGACAACTTCATGAAGACACGATGATGAATATCATGATGATGGAGATCATGGTGTCATGCCGGTGACGAAGGTGATCATGCCGCGCCTCGAAGATGGAGATCAAAGGCGCAAGATGATATTGGCCATATCATGTCACTTTATGATTTGCATGTGATGTTTGTTATGTTTACATCTTATTTTCTTAGAACGATGGTAGCATAAATAAGATGATCCCTCACTAAAATTTCAAGGGATGTGTTCCCCCTAACTTTGCACCATTGCGAAGTTTCGTTGTTTTCAAGCACCACGTGATGATCGGGTGTGATAGATTCTAACGTTCGCATACAACGGGTGTAAGCCAGATTTACACATGCGAAACACTTAGGTTGACTTGACGAGCCTAGCATGTACAGACATGGCCTCGGAACACAAGAGACCGAAAGGACGAACATGAGTCGTATAGTAGTTACGATCAACATGGAGATGTTCACCGTTGATGACTAGTCTGTCTCACGTGATGATCGGACACGGTCTAGTCGATTCGGATCATGTATCACTTAGATGACTAGAGGGATGTCTATCTAAGTGGGAGTTCATTAAATAATTAGATGAACTTAATTATCATGAACATAGTCAAAAGGACTTTGCAAATTATGTCATAGCTTACGCTTTGGTTCTACTGTTTAAGATATGTTCCTAGAGAAAATTTAGTTGAAGGTTGATAGTAGAAATTATGCGGACTGGGTCCGTAAACTGAGGATTGTCCTCATTGCTGTGCAGAAGGCTTATGTCCTTAATGCACCGCTCGGTGTGTGAACCTCGAGCGTCGTCTGTGGATGTTGCGAACATCTGACATACACGTTTTGATGACTACGTGGTAGTTCCGTGCGTAATGCTAACAGTTTAGAATTGAGGCGCCAAAGACGTTTTTGAAACGTCGCAGAACATATGAGATGTTGCTAAGAATGAAATTGGGATTTCAGACTAGTGCCAATGTCAAGAGGTATGAGACCTCTAACAAGTTTCTTAAGCCTGCAAACTAAGGGAGAAAAGCTCAATCGTTGAGCTTGTGCTCGGATTGTCTGAGTACTACAATCGCTTGAATCGAGTGGGAGTTAATCTTCCAGATGAGATAGTGATGGTTCTCCATAGTCACTGCCACCAAGCTATTAGAGCTTCGTGATGAACTATAACATATCAGGGATAGACATGATGATCCTTGAGCAACTCGCGATGTTTGACACCGCGAAAGTAGAAATCAAGTAGGAGCATCAATTGTTGATGATTAGTAAAATCACTAGTTTCAAGAAGGGCAAGGGAAAGAAGGGATACTTCATGAAACGGCAAATCAGTTGCTGCTCTAGTGAAGAAACCCAAGGTTGAACCCAAACCCGAGACCAAGTGCTTCTGTAATGAGGGGAACGGTCACTAAAGCAGAACTACCCTAGATACTTGGTAGATGAGAAGGCAGGCAAGGTTGACAGAAGTATATTGGATATACATTATATTAATGTGTACTTTACTAGTACTCCTAGTAGCACCAGGGTATTAGATACCGGTTCGGTTGCTAAGTGTTGGTAACTCGAAATAAAAGGCTACGGAATAAACGGAGACTAGCTAAAGGTGAGATGACGATATGTGTTGGAAGTGTTTCCAAGGTTGATGTAAGCAAACATCGTATGCTCCCTCTACCATCGGGATTTGTATTGAACCTAAATAATTGTTATTTGGTGTTTGCGTTGAGCATAGACATGATTGGATTATGTTTATCGCAATACGGTTATTCATTTAAGGAGAATAATGGTTACTCTGTTTATTTGAATAATACCTTCAATGGTCTTGCACCTAAAATGAATGGTTTATTGAATCTCGATCGTAGTGATACACATGTTCATGCCAAAAGATATAAGATAGTAATGATAGTACCAGATACTTGTGGCACTGCCATTTGGGTCATATTGGTATAAAACGCATGAAGAAGCTCCATGTTGATGGATCTTTGGACTCACTCATTTTTGAAAAGATTGAGACATGCGAACCATGTCTATTGGTAGATATGCATGAAGAAACTCCATACAGATGGATCGTTTGGACTCACTTGATTTTGAATCACTTGAGACATGCAAATCATACCACATGGGCAAGATGATTGAAAAGGCCTCGTTTTTAGTAAGATGGAACAAGATAGCAACTTGTTGGAAGTAATACATTTTGATGTGTGCAGTCCAATGACTGCTGAGGCACGCAGTGGATATCGTTATGTTCTTACTCCACAGATGATTTGAGTAGATGCTGAGAATATTTACTTGATGAAACACAAGTCTGAATTATTGAAAGGTTCATGTAATTTCAGAGTGAAGTTGAAGATCATTGTGACAAGAGGATAAAATGTCTATGATGTGATCATAGAGATGAATATCTGAGTTACGAGTTCGGCACACAATTAAGACATTGTGGAAATTGTTTCACAACTAATACCGCCAGGAACACCATAGTGTGATGGTGTGTCCGAACATCATAACTGCACCCTATTGTATATGGTGCATACCATGATGTCTCTTATCGAATTACCACTATCGTTTATGGGTTAGGCATTAGAGACATCAGCATTCACTTTAAATAGGGCACCACGCAATTCCGTTGAGACGACACCATATGAACTATGGTTTAGAGAAACCTAAGCTGTCGTTTCTTAAAAGTTTGGGGCTGCGACGCTTATGTGAAAAAGTTTCAGGCTGATAAGCTCGAACCCAAAGCGGATGAATGCATCTTCATAGAATACCCAAAACAGTTGGGTATACCTCCTATTTCAGATCTGGAAGCAAAAGTGATTGTTTCTAGAAATGGGTCCTTTCTCGAGGAAAAGTTTCTCTCGAAAGAATTGAGTGGGAGGATGGTGGAGACTTGATGAGGTTATTGAACCGTCACTTCAACTAGTGTGTAGCAGGGCACTAGAAGTTGTTCATGTGGCACCTACACCAATTGAAGTGGAAGCTTATGATGGTGATCATGAAACTTCGGATCAAGTCACTACCAAACCTCGTAGGTCGACAAGGATGCGTTCTACTTCAGAGTGGTACGGAATCCTGTCTTGGAAGTCATGTTGCTAGACAACAATGAACCTACGAGCTATGGAGAAATGATGGTGGGCCCAGATTCCGATGAATGGCTCGAGGCCATAAAATCCGAGAGAGGATCCATGTATAAAAACAAAGTATAGACTTTGGAAGAACTACTTGATGGTCGTAAGCCTGTTGGGTGCAGATGGATTTTAAAAGGAAGACGGACAATGATGCTAAGTGTCACCATTAAGAAAGCTCGACTTGTCGTTAAGATGTTTTCCGACAAGTTCAAGGAGTTGACTACGATGAGATTTTCTCACTCGTAGCGATGCTAAGAGTCTGTTGGAATTATATTAGCAGTTACTGCATTATTTATGAAATCTTGCAGATAGGATGTCAAAAAACATTGTTTCCTCGACGATTTTCTTGAGGAAAGGTTGTGTGTGATACAACCAGAAGGTTTTGTCAATCCTGAAAGATGCTAACAAGTATGCAAAGCTCCAGCAATCCTTCTAAGGACTGGAGTAAGCATATCGGAGTTGGAATGTACGCTTTGATGAGATTTTGGGTTTATACAAAGTTTATGACAAACTTGTATTTCCAAAGAAGTGAGTGGGAGCACTATAGAATTTTTGATGAGTATATGTTGTTAACATATTGTTGATCAGAAATGATGTAGAATTTCTGGAAAGCATACAGGGTTATTTGAAAAGTGTTTTTCAATGGAAAACCTGGATTAAGCTACTTGAACATTGAGCATCAAGATCTATAAGGATAGATCAAAAATGCTTAATAGTACTTTCAAATGAATACATACCGTGACAAGATTTTGAAGGAGTTCAAAATAGATCTGCAAAGGAGTTCTTGGCTGTGTTACAAGGTGTGAGTATTGAGTAAGACTCAAGACCTTACCACGACAGAAGAGAGAGAAAGGACGAAGGTCGTCCCCTATGTTTTAGACGTAGGCTCTACAGTATGCTATGCTGTGTACCGCACCTGAAGTGTGCCTTGCCATAAGTTAGTCAAGGGGTACAATAGTGATCCAGGAATGGACCACATAACAGTGGTCGAACTTATGCTTAGTAACTAGTGGACTAAGGAATTTTCTCGATTATGGAGGTGGTAAAAGAGTTCATCATAAAGGGTTACGTCGATACAAACTTTGACACTAATCTGGATGACTCTGAGTAGTAAACCGGATTCGTATAGTAGAGCAGTTATTTGGAATAGTTCCAAGTAGCGCGTGGTAGCTGCATCTACAAGATGACATTGAGATTTGTAAAGCACACACGGATCTGAAAGGTTCAGACCCGTTGACTAATAACCTCTCTCACAAGCGAGATATGAACAAACCCCATGGGTGTTGGATTCATTAGAGTCACATAGTGATGTGAGCTAGATTATTGACTCTAGTGCAAGTGGGAGACTGTTGGAAATATGCCCTAGAGGCAATAATAAAATGGTTCTTATTGTATTTCCTTGTTCATGATAATTGTCTATTGTTCATGCCATAATTGTATTAGCTGGAAACCGTAATACATGTGTGAATACATAGACCACAACATGTCCCTAGTAAGCCTCTAGTTGACTAGCTCGTTGATCAATAGATGGTTATGGTTTCCTGACCATGAGATTGTGCAACTCCCGGAAACTGTAGGAATGCTTTGGGTGTACCAAACGTCACAACGTAACTGGGTGGCTATAAAGGTGCACTAAAGGTATCTCCGAAAGTGTCTGTTGGGTTGGCACGAATCGAGACTGGGATTTGTCACTCCGTATGACGGAGAGGTATCTCTAGGCCCACTCGGTAATGCATCATCATAATGAGCTCAATGTGACTAAGGAGTTAGCCACGGGATCATGCGTTACGGAACGAGTAAAGAGACTTGCCGGTAACGAGATTGAACGAGGTATTGGGATGCCGACGATCGAATCTCGGGCAAGTAACATACCAATAGACAAAGGGAATTGTATACGGGATTGATTGAATCCCCGACATCATGGTTCATCCGATGAGATCATCGTGGAACATGTGGGAGCCAATATGGGTATCCAGATCCCGCTATTGGTTATTGGCCGGAGAGGTGTCTCGGTCATGTCTGCGTGGTTCCCGAACCCGTAGGGTCTACACACTTAAGGTTCGGTGACGCTAGAGTTGTTATGGGAAATAGTATGTGGTTACCGAAGGTTGTTCGGAGTCCCGGATGAGATCCCGGACATGACGAGGAGCTCCGGAATGATCCGGAGGTGAAGATCGGTATATTGGATGAAGGGTATTGGTGTCCGGAATTGTTCCGGGGGTACCAGGCTATGGCCAGCATGTCCGAAAGGTGTTTCGGAGGCCCCGACAAGCATTGGGGGGGCCTTATGGGCCAAGGGGAAGGGGCAAACCAGCCGACTAAGGGGCTGTGCGCCCCTCCCAACCCCTCTCACGTAACCAGGAGAGGTGGGGGCGCCACCCCTAGGGCAGCCGCCCCTCCCGACTTGGGGGGGCAAGTTTCCTAGGGGGTGGGGGCGCCCAAACCCATCTAGGGTTTCCCCTGGCCGCCGCCTCCTCCTCTAGATCCATCTAGAGGGGAAGACCCCCTCTCCCCTTCCCCCTATATATAGTGAGGGGGTGGGAGGGCAGCCAGACCCTTCCCTTGGCGCAACCCCTTCCTCCTCATACATCTCCTCCTCCTCCGTAGTGCATGGCGAAGCCCTGCCGGAGAACCACGAGCTCCATTGCCACCACGTCGTCGTGCTGCTGGAGT
The DNA here is from genome assembly GCF_018294505.1 of Triticum aestivum. Classification (NCBI taxonomy): domain Eukaryota; kingdom Viridiplantae; phylum Streptophyta; class Magnoliopsida; order Poales; family Poaceae; genus Triticum; species Triticum aestivum. The sequence goes on from NC_057802.1 coordinate 222,965,187, forward strand.
TCTCCCTCAACTTCTCCTCTCCCCTTGCGGGATCAATAAGGAGGAGACGTCCCCGGGCTGTACATGTGTTGAACGCGGAGGCGCCGTCTGTTTGGCGCTAGATCGGATCTTTCGTGATTTGAATCGCCGCGAGTACGACTCCATCAACCGCGTTCTTGTAACGCTTTCGCTTAGCGATCTTCAAGGGTATGAAGATGCACTCCCTCTCTCTCGTTGCTAGCATCTCCTAGATTGATCTTGGTGACACGTAGGAAAATTTTGAATTATTACTACGTTACCAAACACCGTTATGTGATGAAGTCGGAGCATGATTTTTTTTGATTGTCTTCCTTATGAGTGGTGGTCGGGGACGAGCGATGGTCTTTGCCTACCAATATATCCCCCTAGGAGCATGCTTGTAGTACTTTGTTTAGATAGCTAATAATTTTTTGCAATAAGTATGTGAGTTCTTTATGACTAATGTTGAGTCCATGGATTATACGCACTCTTACCCTTCCACCACTGCTAGCCTCTCTAGTACTTCGCAACTCTCGCCGGTGCATTAAACCCACCATATACCTTCCTCAAAATAGCGACTATACCTACATATTATGGCATTTCCATAGCCATTCCGAGATATATTGCCATGCAACTTCCACTGTTCTGTTTCTAGTTTTTTCCTTGTTTTGAGTTTACAGAAAAGGAATATCAAACGGAGTCCAAACGGAATAAAACTTTCGCGGTGATTTTTCTTGGACCAGAAGACATCTAGAGGACTTGGAGAAGGGGCCAGAAGGTTCCCGAGGAGGCCACAAGCCTCCTAGGTGCGCCCCAGGGGGGCGCCCTGAGGGCTTGTGGGCCCCTCGGGAGTCCTCCAACCCTAATCTTTGCACCATAAATTCCCAAATATTCCCCAAACATCAAAAGCATCCACCAAAATACTTTTCCGCCGCCGCAAGGCTCTGTTACCGTGAGATACTATCTTGGGGCCTTTTCCGGCACCCTACCGGAGGGGGATTCGATCACGGATGGGGATAGAGGTCTTAAAGGAGGTCTGGGGGCTTGATATAGTCGGACCCATTAAATGAGGAAGCCATAATGAAAAATATATGTTGGTCATGGTGCATAAATTCACTAAGTGGATAGAGGCCAAACCAGTTAAAACGGCCGAAGCCGAACCAATGATAGACTTTATATCCGGCGTTGCACACCGTTATGGTGTCCCACACAGCATCATCACCGACAACGGCTCCAATTTCACAGCCGATGAGGTCCCTTCATCGTTGGTGTCCCACATTTTATCAACAACATGCCCGCAGATATCAAAGCAGAGAAGTACGGGCCAAGACTTATACTGTTGGCGAACTCGTTCTACGCTTGCCGGAGAAGAAAAAGGACAAACTCAATCCCAAATGGGAGGGTCCCTTCATTGTTGACGAAGTTCTCACTGGAGGAGCGTACCGCCTGCGTGATGCGTCAGACAATCGCCTAGAGCGAACCCCTGGAACGCGGCCAGACTCCGAAGATTCTATGCCTAGCGCTGAACTCTTTGTTTGTCTCCTTCTCCCTATTGTTCCCATTGTTTTTTCCTCTTTTTCACTTTTTTTTCCTTTTTTAGCCTTAAAGCTTTTCGTGCGGCTCAACCGTGCTGGGTTATTTTTCGAGCATCAAGCTCATCACATATGCGCGTTTTCCCCATATGTACCTTTTCTTCACCATTATATGCATCGATATGACTTAAGTTTTGGCCAAGCTGGGTTGCATGGCTCCTGTGCTTATGCCCTACGTTCCCGTTAGTTCGGCTAGGGCATAAAGGGAGCACCTCTGTGATTGTTACTACCGGGTCATCCGGATGTGTACCTGAGACTACGTGAAGCCGAAAGCTAGCGTTCTTAAGGGAATATTCGGTCTGTGGATTAAAGATGTTTTTGCATTCACCCCATTGTGAACCCCCATATGTTACTTATACTGCGATTGTTCCAATCACAGTTCGGACATGCATTTTTACGCATGCACACCCAGGGAATGGAATGCTTAACGGAACTATTCTCTCTGGAAGATGTTTCTTACAATCATAATGTAATATAACATAACAAGCCGGATACAACTTTTCTGTTCAAGCAACTATGACCCCTATGCCTGGTTTCCACGCATACCCCGGTCTATTTTACCGCTCAGGTATTCGGAAAGACTCTGCACCTACGGGTCCAGAGGTCAAAGCGAAAAGGTCTGCCATGACAATGGTTTTACAGTTCAGCTAGAAGGAAAGTACATAGTCACTTGGACTAAAACAATTCCTCCTCTATGCCGTCCAGCAGGCTGTCTAACTTACAATCCTGCTGGGAATACTTGGCGGCTACTTTTACTTGGTCATATACCAAATTAACGGGAACTTCTTTTCCATCTGACCCTAGAGGTCCGACCCGAGCCATATGATTCGGATCAAGCTTGGTGTACCGCGTTTTCACCATGGCCCAGGCTTCTCGTGCACCTTCCCGGCAGGCCGATATCTTCCACAATCGAAAGCGCCGCCGCGCTCCCTTGAATAGCTCTATGAGCTCCTCCATCTTTCCTGGAGGGGAGGCAGATGGCCACAAGGCCTTGGCAACACTTCGCATCGCCTGCCGAGCCTGCTCATGCATTTGCGACAGCTCTTGTAGCAGATCACCAGAGAATCCGGACATCTCCTCTTTGGGACGACCGGTCAGCATACCTGCAGACATAACTCTGTCAGTCCCCTTTATCTCCGAATTATTCGAAGGTAAGTTCGACCACATACTGAATATGCCGCCTCGCAGCCTCTTATTTTCCTTAACGGAGTCAGCCAGCTGGTCCCGTACATCTTTCAGTTCTTCGCCCAGCTAGGTCTGGGCATCCTGCAGCTTGCTTTTCTCATGTCTGACTCATTTCAGCACACGTTCACCCGCGGCCAGCAGTCTTTTGGCTTCTTGTTCTTCCGTTTGGGCGGCTTTCAGTTGCTCCTTCAGTTGATCTGATGATCCTTCCATAAGTTGAGCAATAGTGTTAGCATTGCCGGTATCTAATTATGTTTTCTCGATGGAGGGAAGCATTACCAGGTGATGCCTTCTTGGATTTCTCCAGTTCGGCGGTGGCAGCAGTTAGCTGGGTCTGACACTTTTCTAGTTTCTGAGACAATAGATTGTTTTTCTCCGATAACACCTGGTTATACAAAGATCCTTAAATCAGTTGTATCAACTGCTTCAAGTCTCAGGGGCTACTGGTATATAATTATTAGTTTTGTACAATAAACGTACCCATATATCTTCTACATTTTGGTTTGTGGCTCTGGCAAGCCCGTCTCGAGCAGCTTGAATATATGCGTCAGCCGAGCTGAAGGCATTGAATGCCTCGTTCGAAAAGCCAGGGTCGCGTAGAACGGCTCTCCGGCACCGATGATTCATGGCGCTCTCCACTTCCGAGTTTGTGTCGGATACATCATCTGACTCCTCTACAGAAGGACAATCCGGTGTCACTCCCGTATCAGCCCTCGCCTTTAAAGCAGTGTCGGGAACTTGACTTGTGGAATCGCGATCGGTAAGATTCTCGGACATAGTCCGGCGAACACTTTTCCTGATAAGACATGGCGGATAATGTCACAGTTGGATGTGACTGCCAAAGGGCATATTTTAAAGCCATACCTCTTCGATGAAGACTCACTCGTATCTTTGTTTCCCTTCCTCTTCGAAGGCTTGCCCGGCATGGGCGCCGCTCTCTTCGGAGTCGCCTCTTGGGTAGCAGGATGCGCCGAACGCCTCCCCTTTCACTATTAGAAAAAGGCTTACTAGTGGCGCACCAGTTTTGCCTACTAATGGCGCACTACTGGTGCGCCACTAGCACCACGCCACTAGTATTTTTTACTAATGGCGCACCACTGGTGCGCCATTAGTATCTGGTATACTAATGGCGCACCAGGCAGTGCGCCATTAGTATAGCCCACGGTGCGCCATTAGTATGCCTCCCAGGGGGCCATATTTACCCATGTGCTTTGCCATACTAATGGCGCACTTCGGGGTGATGCGCCATTAGTATCCTTTGGCATACTAATGGCGCACGTTGGAGTGATGCGCCATTAGTATCCTTTGACATACTAATGGCGCACGTGGGAGTGATGCGCCATTAGTATGTATATTAGGGATTTTTTTCTTTTCTGATATTTGCACAGATTACAAAATATATTATTGGACAGAATATAAACAGCACCACACAGCAACAACAGATTCATCGAATACAATAGAAGATTAGTCTCCGAATACAATTCATCATATTAGTCTCCGAATTCAAAAGACCGAACAAAGATAGAACATTACAAGTCTCGAGACCGCGAGTAGCGAGTTTGTCTTCACATTACAAGTCGATATCGATCATCTAAACTACCATCACATAGAAGAGAGCTGCGGTCATCACGATGAGCATCATCGCGATGAAACTGGTCTTCATCCGGTTCCTCCAACGCTCCCTCCTCTCTCCCGCTAGATAGCGCGCGTATCTAGATTCCGCCTCCGCCCTAGTGGTGTACCCTTTGTAACTGTTACCGCTGAAACGGTGAACCTGTCTCCGACACTCCTCCCAGTCGTCGTAGACTCCGGGAACCTTACCCTTGTACACGACATACGACGGCATCTCTATGCACTAGCCAAACAACAGACAATACATAGCAATATAAGTATGTAACAAAAGGATCGGAAGAGAAAAGCAAGACATTAATAGCACGATTCATGGTCCTACTAATAAATAGCATCGATTACATCTAAGTTGAACGACTGACCAAACCAAAGAGACATACAAGTTCATTAAAGTTTAATTACAACATGAGCTAATCAATGTTTCAGAACTACACATAGCATCACTACTTTCGACTCGACTCATGGGACCGGAGCGTGGATGAAGCCGCCGTCTGTCGTGATGGTCATGAAGTCGCGGGCGTTGTCAGCCTGCATTTGTAGCGTTGTGTCTATCTCACTGTTGGACGGTTGAAATTTGAGGTAGAACTGCCCCGAGGTACGAAGGACATCTTGATGGATGATTTCTGCAAACTCCGACTGGATGCGAAAGAATTCTTGTCGGATGTCCGCGTCCTGGATTGCCGCCAAGCTTGCGGCCCAATCTTTGAGATTATTTGGTAGCAGAAGGTGATTATGGTCCCGTACGATCGCCCGCATGTGATGGAGGGCGTAGTAGGCATCCTTCTGACCGCCAGGCGGCTGCTTGACGCAGGGGAACATCGTATTGTGGGTGAACACGTGCCTGCCGTACCTACGAGCTGGCCTCTTAAAGGTGCCTCCAGATGCGGCGTAGCCGGGGAGAGCATCATCAAGAACTTTCTTGATATTTGTGTAGTCTATCTTGGAGTCACGGTCCGGGTCGAAATACGTGGCCATGGAATATTTCGGGCTTAAGAGGATGAGTGTGCAATGTGTGTCACTGCACAGAACACGGAATGTTAGAAAAAAAAGAACGATCGAAATCTAAGAAATCATATGTTACGGGGCGGTTAGGGGATGACTTACTCGGGAAAGTAAGGCACGAGGAAGTTATCCTTATCTGGGTTTGCCAGAATGACGCCTTCGAGGTGTGAACTCGCGACTTGCCGGTCCCCAGCGCTGCCCAAGATCTTGGCACGCATGTAGAAGGGGTCGACTATCACAATGTCCGGGGTCTTGTCTCTAATGATCCGCATCTCCATACTCAGCGAAAACAGCCGAACGAAGGTGTAGTGCAGCGGATGAAGGTTAAGCATAGCAAAGATGTCATCAAACCGCAGGACGATCGTACCCCCGACGGCGCTATCCACAAAGCCCTTGCCCTCTGGCACCTTGGCCACGAAAACCGGGTATGCCACATCATTCTCTCTGAGACGCCGCTTCTCCAAAGAAAGAACACTGTCATGCAGACTCCGCATAGCACCGGTTGCAGCATTGAGCATATTTGTCGGTAGCATCGCCCTACCCGCCACATGCACCCTCCTCGAGATATCCTTAGGTGAAGGTGGCCCGTCCTGAGCACGGATCGTACTCGGTGCCGGCTGGCTCGCACTGGCGCCCTTGTTAGTCTTTCGTTTCCGTCCCTTCTTCCTGATCTGCTGTAATGGGATCGAGTTCTGCTCACAGACCGCCTTCTTGAGCGTGTTGGGGCTGATAATATTTCGCACCTCAGCTATCTGAGGCTCGGTGAAGGCGGCAGCTGGAGGCGTCTCCTGAGAACTGAACGCCAGACGACGCCTGTTGCAATTGGGTTTCTCCGCCGTACCAGCTAGATCGCGGTCGTCTTTTTCAGGGTTGGGTTCTTGAGAAGGAGGCCCGCAGAACTCGTCATCGTACCCATGTTCGGCAAAGTACTTATCGACGTTGGAAAATGTACCGCCGTCGTTGTCGTCGTCGTCCGGATCCTGTGCCATATGCATGTCCGGATCCTGTGCCATAGGGATGTCCGGCATGTCCGGTAGCGTTGCGGCGTTCTTGCCATGGCTTGGCGCTGGCACGACTGGCGGTCTTGTCTGTGGGGTGGTGTCCCCCGCCCCCAAACGAATCTGGCTCTTCGGCCAAAGCAGGGGCCAGCTTACGCAGGCGCTGAGGGTCATCACATCATCTTCGTCGGCCCCAGCGGGTCGAATCGGAGGTAACAACTCGTCGCAGCCTGGCAGCACCCGAACCAGTTCAACCCTATACAAGCTGGGTGGCATCGGATTACCGTGGAACACGCGGTTGCCCGGTTGAACGATTCTGCCCTTGGCGACATCGACCAACTCGCCGCCCACGAAGTGCAGGAGAGTGCAAGGAACGTCGGCGGCGCCCTGCGAAAACATGTAGGGCGTCAGGGATGCCCAGTCAAAGGCAAGGAGATGAAGTCATCGGCCGAGAGGCTTAGTTACCGTGATGCCGTCGAGCTCGGCTAATGTCGAGGCACCGCCAACGGCGGGCGTGCAACTGACGGAGGGGCCGCTTGCTGGCGAGGTGCCGGCCGGCGTACACCCGGGTGCATTAAGCTCCAATGCCCGTGCCGGCGCCGGAGACACGAATACCGCCTCCGCCGGAGACACCAATGGCGCCGCCTGCGCGTTGTGTGAGTTGCTGGCCGTGAAGCTGGGAACCGGGGGAGGCCCCTGTTGGCCGCCCGCAATCCACGTCGTCAGCCCCTGAATCAAGGTAGGCACTATGGCGGTGAGCGTCGTTCCCAGTTGTTGTTGCACTTGCTCTTGGACAATCTCCGGAATCCGCGCCACTTGTGCCTTGAGTTCTTGAACCTCGCGCGACTGGCTTTCCGAGCTGGTCTTTTTCTCCTTTCGCCCACCAGCGGTATAGTATGACGACCATTTTGTGGACAAGCCTTTGCCGGCCACACGACCAGCTGACGACGGCTTACTGAGCTTATCCTTGTTTTTCATTACGTTCAACGCCCTATTTAAAGGGGTGTCAAAAGGGGAGCTCTGAGACGACCCCGCGCTACTGCTTTCAGCCTCCTGCGGAAGGAATGTGAAGCATTTAGAAATTTGGCTTCATTAATTAGAATGCAACCATATGGAGCTAATTACGCGGGGGTGTATTCCTTACCAGAACAAGCTCAAGCGCCCTGGTCTTCGGATCCGTGGTAAGCTCCTTTGTTACCGGGTCCTCCTTGTACCGGGCCCTGACAAAGTTCCTGGTCTGCTTGTCACGTAATTTCTCGAAGCGGGGCGGTAGGCCTTGCTCGGCACGCTCCGCGTCCTCCTTGTCCCATATAGGCTCCGCCACTCTGTAACCGCCGGGACCGAGTTGGTGGACCCCTAAGTTCAACTCCCGCATTTCTTTCCCCCACTGACTTGATTCGGAGGTTGCGCTGCTCTCGCACTTGATCTTGAACTCCTTGTAGTCATCTTCGCTCATCAAAGGATATTTCGCCTTGATCTTCTCATAACTATCACCTTTTTCAATCATTGCCTTCACCGTGCTTCTCCATGTAGACAGGGCCGTGCTCATCCTCGTGAGGGCGGCACTGTTCACTTTATTCCCTGAGAGGCGTGTGTTTGCAAACTCAGCGGGGAACTTGTATCGTTCGTGCAGCTTCGTGAAGAGGAGGCTGCGCAAATTCCCTCGGTCCTTATGCCTTAGGTTCTCGGTGTTGATCGAGACGGTGCTCCGGAGAATGCACCCGAGCTGAACCGAGTACCCCTTGACTACTTGTTTGGGCGCCGTTGGATGCCCGTCGGAGTTCACTTCAGTAAATTCCTCCTTGACGGTGCCGAGCACGTTCGGGCGCCGGTCCTTCCGTTGCCTCTTCGGTTGGCTGCCATCTGTGCGTGCGCCGCCATCATCAGTGGTGGCATCCTCGGCGGCACCATCAGTGGTGTCATCCCCGACCCCACTAGGGGTTGTGTAGTCAGGATCGGTGTCTTCCGCGGCATCGTCCCGATAGCGGTGAGGTTCTTCCTCCAGCTCCTGGGACAGCTCCCAGAATTGCTTGCCGCCCGAACCGCCGGCCTCATCGTTGTGGGCCATGTTTCGCTCTAAATAGGAAAAAAGTTTGGTCAAAAAGTTGGTTATTGTCAAGGAACAAGATCATGGTCTCATCATTTAGGGTTTGTCGACACCGAGAGGCATCCTAAAAGCTAAGCTTTTATCATTTAGGGTTTGTCGACGCCAAGGCACCCTAAAAGCCTAAGCTTTCATCATTTGGGCCTCATCACTTGGCTCTATTGCCACCTATGGTTTAATGCAGCAAGAATAAAGGGGCAATTGATCCTACTTAATTAAGTACTAAGATACCCCGGCCCATGCATTAGTCGCAAGTACCCCATATGTCCTATTTTTAGCAAAGTCATGCTAAAATTCACGGAAAATTTCAGCATGACCTTTGCTGAAAATAGGACATATGGAGTACCCGAATTTGCCGGAACGGAAGTTAATCGACATTCCGGCAAACTCAAGGGCCTCTCGGGGTACCTGCAAAATCATCACGACACGATGGTCGGAGACAAAACCCAGCAAACTAGCACCACAATGTGCCTCTACTTTCATATGGATGAAAAGGCCACAATGTGCCTCTACTAGCACCACAATCTCAACATGTTCTACAGTTGTTAAAATTATCTTACTGTATTTAGAACAAACTAACACCACAGAGTCTACTAATTCAGGTAGAAGCCATCATTCATTACAAATTTGAATATATGATATTCCAGAAAATAATCTGTCTACAAAATGAGATACATCCCGTTTGAACTACCAAAACTGTAACCAACGTTATTACCTAATTATGAAAAAAGTGCAGTACATATAAATTATTTCATCACTGAGAGGAGATAACCAAAAGTTTCCAAGCAATATGATTAAGAAAATGGGATTTAGGCATCCAAATGCCACAAAAGACCAAATCACATTTTTAAACCAAGTTACACAAAGAAAATGCACCTAAGCACCAAGAGGAACTGTTACAACTCCATAAGGTATATCCAAGTCATATGCAAGATTACTTAAAAATTGGAGAGCCATGTCGTTTCTACTGGACCTAAATAGAGCTAGCTGCTGGTGTTGAACAATAAACAGCCACACCACACACTAAGACAAGTAACTGAAATGACTCTCTTTGTATTGTAGTAGAAGAAGAAACAAGAGAGAGATGCAAGATAGTAGTATATATAGGTGAGTCAACCTATTATTCTAGGCAGCTGCCTTGCTGGTGATTCGGTGTCGTCGCAACTGGATCCCTCCCACTCGACCTGCGATCTTCTACAAGGAAAAAGTAGCAGCTCAGTCAACCACCATATAATTATACAAGGAAAAAATGTTACTTGGCACAAGTGTAAACGAGAAGCTTGAGGTAGCAGCAGATTGAAGTGATAAAGTGCAAAGGAGATGCATGCAGTCTGTTGAGGATCTTTTAGTGAATGACTAACAACAAGTAGCCGAGCTTGCCCAAGAAAGATTAGATTCAGAAGTGCTGGCTGCTGCTAGTGAATGGAGCTGACAGTTATACAGTGTCAATTGACAGTAAGTAGAGTGAGATGATCAAACGTTTGTGCTGAATAGCAGTGGCAGTGTAATGTTAACTAAATACAGTTGGCAGTGTATAGAGTGTTAATTGACAGTGGCTTGTCCTGGATATAACTCATTTTCTAGGTTTACCTTGGGTAGATAGCCCATGAATGCGGAACAGATACTTACATTCATGCCGTGAGATAAACTTATTTTCAGGTATAAACCATGGACAATTACCCGATGATACAGTGCATTTTTCTTCAGTGTATGTCCAGTGCATTTTTCTTCTTCTTTCGTTGAGTAGCATAAATTAGACCTATCATTGTGTAAGATGCAAGAGTACTTCTTATACTCTGTGGCATTGCCATACTTAGCATAGGTTCAGAAATGGGGACTAAAAAACAGTGATTTAATTCTCCAAATCAATTTTCATTTTCAAGTTTAAATTTGAATTTCAACAGTAGTGATTTTACACCCAGTTCAACAGTGATTTTACCTCGATTTCAACGGTAATTTCAGCAGCAGAGTCGGGGCGGGGACTAAAAAAATCTTAACCCTAACAGCATAGTGGAGCGCGTGGAAGACGAGGTGGGGCAGCGGGTAGACGGGCACCTTGGCCTGCAGGCGCTCGAGGGCGACGAACTGGCGCTCGAGGGCGGCGGGTAGACGGGCACCTCCCCGGAGAGCGCCTCCAGCCACGTCTCCTCCACGAGCAGCTCCGGACTCGGCGAGGCGGAGGTTGCGGCGCGCGCGGGCGAGGGCGAGGTTGGTGTCGGCCCTGCGGCGCTACTCCGGCGAGAGTGGTTTCGGGTCGGAGGGGAGGAAGGGGAGGATGGGGAGAGGGAGGCGGCGGGGGCGCGGATTGGGAGCGGACGGAGAGGAACTGGCGCGAGGGAGAGGACGAAGGGGAACTGGCGAGGGAGAGGGAGGAATTAGCTATAGGGGGGGGACTTACTAATGGCGCACCCAGAAGCGGTGCACCATTAGAATGTTTTTTTATATATAGCAATGGCGCACCCACGATCGGTGCGCCATTAGTAAACTTTTTTTATATAGCAATGGCGCACCAGCTAGAGGTGCGCCATTAGTAATCTTTTATTATTATTATTTTTTGTTGCATCTAATAATTTTTTAGAAAATGAATATGATTATGAAACAGTAATAATTTTTTATAAAAACAGTAATGATTTTTTTTAAATATAATCAAATTTGTTATTTGAAAATATTTATGAATATGAAAAAAAATCATCAAATTTATTATTTGAAAATATAATCAAATTTGTTTTTTTGCAATTTTAGTTGCATTCATTTGTGACGGTGGAGCGGGCCGGGGAGGGTGCGGGGGGTGCTCGGCGGCGAGGGGGACCGGATCTGGCGAGGTGGGATAGCGATCGAGATGGAGGGGGATCGAGATCGAGTGTCCATGAAATTTAAAAATATTCATGAGTTCAAAAAGTGCCCATGAAATACAATCGAGAAATGATGGCTACAATTTAAATACAATCGATCTTAGCTAGCTATCTGTTCACAATCTTCTTGCCCTTATTTTTCGTAAATGGAGTTCTTCTCTTGAACGGACGTCCTTTAGGTAGGGTGGTCCTGCTTCTTCTTGTGGTGTATGCTGATACTTCATCGTCGTCGTCATGTTCCATCTTCGGGTCGCCGTACTTGTCGAAGTCTTGCTCATTGGCGACTCCATCCATTCCGATGATCTTCCTTTTGCCTCTCCTCACGACAACACGACTGGGCTTTGACGGGTCGGTAATGAAGAAGCATTGGTCCACTTGGGAAGCCAGTACCCATGGCTCATTTTTCGCGGTGACGTTCGCGCCTGCGGTCTTGGATTTGGCTTCGGGTATAACCATGGTGGTGAAATACCGGTCTTCTTTTATGACGCTCTTGGCCCATCTGACACGGAACATCGGGACCTTCTCTCCAGCGTAGCTCAGCTCCCAGATCTCCTCGATCCTTCCGTAGTATCTGTCCTTGTCGTTACCGGTGTAGGATTCCATCGTTACCCCGGAGTTCTGATAACCATCGCTCTTCATGTCCTTGTCCTCGGTGTAGAATGTGTAGCCGTTGATATCGTACGCCTCATACGTCATCAGGTTGTGCTCGGCGCCCTGTGACAAGGCGAATATGAGTTGTTCTTCCGCGGAAGAATCCTCATGTAAAGGGTACGACAGAAGCTTCTGCTTGAACCAACGCGTGAAACATGAGTTGTGCTCTTTGATTATATCTCCGTCCGTCCTCTGTTGGCCTCGGTCATTGTACGTCTTCTCAATAAAGGTTTTGTGCTCTACCACCCAAGGATCGACCACGTCTATGTGTTGTAGCGCGACTAGGTTTGCTCTTTCAAAGTCGGCGAGTCGACCATCGAAGTCGACATGCATTTCGCGGCGACCCTCACGGTGACCCCATCCAGCGAGCCTGCCGAGGTGCCTGTTGACGGGCAGACCAACGGGGTTCTCGATGCCTAGATAATTCGTGCAGTAGGAGATGCACTCTTCGGTCAGAAAGCCCCTGGCTATGCTTCCCTCTGGACGTGACATGTTGCGAACGTATCCTTTGATGACACCATTCATCCTTTCGAACGGCATCATGCTGTGCAGGAACGTCGGCCCGAGTTGGATGATATCCTCCACGATATGGACCAGCAGATGCACCATAACGTCGAAGAATGCGGGCGGGAAGTACATCTCAAGCTCGCATAGTATCACCACGATCTCTTCCTGTAGCCTTCTGAGTTGCCTCACGCCAACCGACTTCCGAGAGATGACGTCGAAAAAGTTGCATAGGCCAAATAGCGTTTCACGGACGTGCGCGTCCATGATCCCACGGATTGCAACTGGAAGTATCTGCGTCATCAGCACGTGACAGTCGTGAGACTTCATCCCGCTGAACTTCTGCTTCGCTGAGTCTAGGTATCTGCTTATCTTCCCCGCGTAACCGTAAGGAAGTTTTACTCCTACGAGGCAGGTGAAAAATTGATCGATCTCCTCCTGACTTAGAGTGAAGCACGCGGGAGGGAAGTCATTTCCGGTCTTCTTGGCCTTTTTGCCTTTGCGACGACTTTCCGTGTCCTGCTTCGCCTCATCATCATCATCATCATTAGCGTGAAGCTCCTCCCTGATGCCCATTGATTTCAAGTCTGCCCTTGCTTTCGGCCCATCTTTGGTCCTCTCTGGCATGTTGAGCAGGGTACCAAGCAGACTCTCGCACACGTTCTTTGTGATATGCATGACATCAAGGCTGTGAGGCACACGGTGGATCTTCCAGTACGGCAAGTCCCAGAAAACAGACCTCGTTTTCCATACCTTCAGCAGCGGCTCTGGCGCCTTTCGCTTCTTTCCCGGCTCTGGCGCCTTTTGCTTCTTTCCCGGCAGTGGGCAATCTTTCCAATTTTTCAACAGCTCGTCTATTTCCTCGCCGCTCCTCGTACGCGGGCGTCTTCGGGGTTCGGTTTCACCATCGAACAGATCCTTGCGTTTCCTCCACGGGTCATCGTCGCGAAGCCACCTTCGATGTCCCATGAACACGGTTTTCGAAGACCCGGGATCTCTATCTAGCTGGCGATACGTTGTGTCATCCATGCACCTGACGCATCCAGAAAATCCGTGGACCACCTGCCCCGCGAGATATCCGTAACCGAGATAGTCGTGCACCGTCGTGAGCAGTGCGGCTCTCATAGGGAAATATTCTTTCTCTGCGGCGTCCCACGTATTGGCTGGCGTTTTCCACAGCGTGTCTAGCTCCTCTTTCAGCAGCCCCAGATACAGATTGATGTCGTTCCCTGGTTGTTTCGGCCCTTCAATTAGCATACTCATGTGAATGTACTTCCTCTTCATGCACAACCAGGGGGGAAGGTTGTACATCCACACAAACACAGGCCAGGTGCTATGTGTGCTTCTCTGGCTACCAAACGGATTGACTCCATCGGTGCTCGCGCCCAGCACGATGTTCCTTGGATCCTTCCCAAATTCTCGGTGTTCGAAGTTCAACGCTTGCCACTGGCTCCCATCCTTAGGGTGACTCAGCATCTTGTCTTTTTTATTTATCTCCGGATCATTTGCGTCATCTTCTCGCTTCTTCTCCTCCCTATCCGCGTGCCAACGCAGGAGCTTTGCTACCTTAGGGTCCGCGAAATACCGCTGCAGACGAGGAGTGATCGGAAAGTACCACACCACTTTTCGAGGAGCTTTCTTCCTCTTCTTGTATCGAGTGACGCCGCACACCGGACATATGGTAGACTCCGCGTGCTCGTCCCGATAAATGATGCAATTGTTCATGCACACATGGTATTTCACGTGCGGTAAATCCAGAGGACACACGATTTTCTTCGCCTCCTCGAAACTGGTCGGGCACTTGTTCCCCTTGGGAAGACGTTCGTGCCAGAATGACATGTTCTCGTCGAAGCATGCGTCGGTCATTTTGTGTTTTACCTTCATCTCCAGAGCCATGAGCGTTACTTTCAGGCGGGTATCCTCGGGCCTGCATCCTTCATACAATGGAGTAACCGCGTCTATCTCCAGTTGATCCAGCTTGGCTTTCTCTCGGGCGGCAGCTCTTGCGTTATCCGTCTGCTTGAGAAGCAGCTCTTGAATATGAGGGTCCTGCACCCAGCCCATCGATGGTCCATCGTCGTCTGCTCCGCCGGCATCTTCATCTTCATGATCATGCCCTTCGTCTGCTCCCGCATCTTCCTCATCATCATGTCCGGCATCTTCTACATGATGACTGTGTACAGCATCACCGTCGTGATCATGTCCTGGAGATTCTTCGTCTTCTCGCCCGCCCGAGACGCGGTGGTTGTCTTGCTGCCCTTCCTCATTTCTTGCCCGGCCCCCATGGACGACTTCATAGTCATCTTCATCACCTTGCCACCGATAACCATCCATGAAACCACGCAAGAGCAGGTGGTCCCGCACCTGCCCGGAATCCGGGTCCGCAATAAGGCTCTTCAGCTTGCATCTTCGACACGGACATCTTATCTCCGTCTCGTTCTTTTCAAGCATCTCGGCCTTCGCGGAGCTCAAAAACCTATTCACGATGCCTTCGGTCATCGTGCGGACCATGGTCGCCTGCGGGGTAGAGCAAAACGATATTTTAGAACCAAGAAAAATTTGGCATGACTTTCCCTAAAAATAGGACCAAAAAGAATGCATAGTGCCAAAATTCTCGCCGAAACGGAAATGAATCAACATTCCGGCAAAATATTGGCAACTATCGCATTTCAAATACCGGTACCTGCAAACACAAACATATATGCAACACCACAAACATACATAGATCTAGCTAGGCCATAAAAAGTGCATGTGCACGTTGTTGGAGGGAGAACAACATAAAGATAGCTTCCCCCTTACTTACCTATCAAAAAAGGTAATTTAACCACTTAATTTGGATGAATTTATGGTGCAAATGAGGTGAGGAGGAGGAGGCAGCCGAGACAAGCTTGGAGGAGGAGGTGGAGAGAATGAAGTGGGGAAAGTGAGTGGGTAGGTGTGGCTGTCCAAAATATCTAGCTCGTCCCAGGTTACTAATGGCGCACCACCAACAAATGCGCCATTAGTAACCCTGGTTACTAATGGCGCACCTGCTGGTGGTGCGCCATTAGTAGTTTTGCAAAAAAAAAACACTAATGGCGCACCAGGGCACAGTGCGCCATTACTAGTTTAAACTAGTAATGGCGCACTGTTCCCTCGTGCGCCATTAGTAGTTTTGCAAAAAAATAAAAAATAAAAAATATAGTAGTGGCGCACTGTGAGGCTGGTGCGCCATTACTAGTTAGTACTAGTAATGGCGCACTGTGCCCTGGTGCGCCATTAGTATGTTTGGAAAAAAAATTGTTACTAATGGCGCACCTTGCGTCTGGTGCGCCATTAGTGTCTTTCACACTAATGGCGCACCAGACAGTGGTGCGCCACTGCTAGATAGTAGTGGCGCACCACATGTCTGGTGCGCCATTAGTGGCCATTCCATCTATAGCCCTTTTCCTAGTAGTGTTTTGAGCACGAGACAGTGCGGTGGGTGTGGTAGAACAAGGAAACTTTTTCGGAGGAGATGCCTCCTGATTACTTACGTGTGAAGAAGGGAGAAGACCAGGATAATCAGCGGTGATGGCCGTCATAGCTCGCCTGATAAAACACCCCGTCCTAGAGCACCACGAATATGTCCGGATCCTCTTTGAATCCAGGGTCAAGGTCCCGATTATGGCCCTATGGTTGCGAGGCAGGGCTGTAAAGCCCCTGGGAGATCTTTCGCCAGTGCTGTTACAAATGGACGGATTAATATTCATTGAAAGTGATTCTCGGAGTGGAGTGAGTAGAGTAGAGGGGTTGGAACTTACCCAGCTGGGAGGATTGTACATGGAAAATCCATCTCTGCGCTTGATACAAAGAAATTCCTCTTCCTCCCCTATGAATAGTTCGGCCAATATCTTGGCCAGAGCGGCAGGGGTGTCCGGACCCTTTCGGCCGCAGCGGGAGGCGTCATCCTCCCCATTGTAGTGCCACATGGGAAGACGTCTATATTGGAGTGGCTAAACCCCCCGTACTATGGAAGTCGCCATCACCTTTACTATTGATAATCTGGACTGGGCGAGCGTGCTTATCTTGCTCATAAGTTGACGAACCTCCGCACTATCTTCCTCCTCAAGGCTCCGAGGGCGCCAGCTGTGGCATTTCTTCAAAGTAACGCTTGTGAACTCGGGAAGACCCCTCCGAACTAGGTCAAGAAGTGCGACGTCCTCAATGTAGAACCATTCAGAAGACCATTTTCAGATGCCTTCTTTGATGTGCCGGACAGGTATTCAGTCCCGGCGATGCACCATATTTCGGCTCCGCCCACATCAAATATTGATCCCTCGTGGTTGCGCGGGACGAGACAGAAGAGCTTTCTCCACAATTCAAAATGGGCCTCGCAACCCACGAATAGCTCGCAAAGAGCGACGTAGCCCGCGATATGCAGGATGGAGGCGGGAGTGAAATTGTGCAGTTGGAGGCCATAATACTCCAGAAGCCCTCGGAGGAACGGATGAATTGGAAATCCAATACCTCTTAGCAAATCGGGGATGAAGCACACTCGTTCCCCCCAGATGGAATGGGGAAATCCTCCGCCTGGACCCCGTCGTTGAAGGAGGTCAACCCTGCCCGAGCAGGGACCAGATCCGCGGGGGGAAGAAATCCCTGTGTTTGCAGCTTCTCTAGCTGACCAAGGGATACGGAACATTTCTCCGAATCGCCTTTTTCTGGGACGCAGGGTCGGGAGGAGTTGGGAGCGCTAGCCATGTCGGAGTGGTCTTCCCTAGCAATCTCTGAGGATTTTTCCGTGTGGTGCCGAATGGATCTAAGATCCAATCTCTTTAAATAGACACTCTTTCTTACATGGCCGGGGTGTAATGTGCAAAAGTACCCTGACCGCTCGCATTCGCTTGACACGTGGAAGCTGAAGTTGTTGATACACAGAAGCCGATGGGTACGACATTAAATGGAAGGCCGAATACATCACTTTGAAGTCTTCAAAGGAGGAACCCGCCTAGCAATGCCGAAGACAATCTGCGCGCCGGCCACCTCGTCATTGAAGCCTGGTTTGGGGGCTACTGAGGGAGTCCTGGACTAAGGGGTCCTCGGGCGTCCGGCCTGTTAGCCATGGGCCGGACTGATGGGCTGAGACGATATAATGACCAAAGACTCTACCCTTGTTCGGATGGGACTCTCCTTGGCGTGGAAGGCAAGCTTGGCGACCGAATATGAAGATTCCTAACCCTAAAAAAAATATGAAGATTCCTTTCTCTGCAGCCGACTTTGTGTAACCCTAGATCCCTCCGGTGTCGATATAAACCGGAGGGCTTAGTCCGTAGAGGCAACATATATACAATCATAGTCAGACAGGCTAGACTTCTAGGGTTTTAGCCATTACGATCTCGTGGTAGATCAACTCCTGTAATACTCATATTCATCAAGATCAATCAAGCAGGAAGTAGGGTATTACCTCCATAGAGAGGGCCCAAACCTGGGTAACATTGTGTCCCCCGTCTCCTGTTACCACCAACCCTAGACGCACAGTTCGGGACCCCCTACCCGAGATCCGCCGGTTTTGACACCGACAGGCATCTACACAAACCTTGCTGCCCTTTCGATGAAGCGTGAGTAGTTTACCATAGACCTACAGGTCCATATCTAGTATCTAGATGGCTTCTTCTCTCTCTTTGATCTTCAATACAATGTTCTCCTCGATGTTCTTGGAGTTCTATCCGATGTAATATTCTTTTGCGGCGTGTTTGTCGCGATCCAAGGAATTGTGGATTTATGATCAGATTATCTATGAATATTATTTGAGTCTTCTCTGAACTCTTTTATGCATGATTTAATATCTTTGTATTCTCCTCGAATTATCGGTTTGGTTTGGCCAACTAGATTGGTTTTTCTTGCAATGGGAGAGGTGCTTAGTTTTGGGTTCAATCTTGTGGTGTCCTCACCCAGTGACAAAGTAGGGGTAGCGAGGCACGTATTGTATTGTTGCCATCAAGAATATTAAGATAGGGGTTTTATCATTTGCTTGAGCTTATCCCTCTACATCATGTCATCTTACTTAAGGCGTTACTCCATTCTTATGAACTTAATGCTCTAGATGCATGTTAGATAGCGGTCGATGTGTGGAGTAATAGTAGTAGATGCATAATCGTTTTGGTCTACTTGACACGTACGTGATGCCTATATTCATGATCATTGCCTTAGATATCATCATAACTTTGCGCTTTTCTATCAATTGCTTGACAGTAATTTGTTCACCCATCATATGTTTTCTTTCAAGAGAGAAGCCTCTAGTGAAACCTATGGCCCCCGGACCTATTTTCCATCATATATTTTCAGATCTATAAACCAAAAAACCCAAAAATATCTTGCTGAAATTTATTTATATTTACTTTAGTTTGCTCTTTTATTTACCTTTTATACCTATCTCTATAATATATCACTCTTGTTCGCTACCGTGAAGGGATTGACAAACCCTTTTTCGCATTGTGTGCAAGTGTTTCTTAGTTTGTGCAGGTGCATAGATTGGAGACTTGCTTGTGCCTCCTACTGGATTGATACCTTGGTTCTTAACTGAGGGAAATACTTATCTCTACTTTGATGCATCACCATTTCCTCTTCAAGGGAAAAAATACAAGCTCAAGAAGAATCTACTCCATCGTTGCCGTCGTAGAGGATCTTCACCGAGTTAGGGTGAGATACAATCTCCTCGTTCTTTCTTTCTCCGATTCAATGCACAAGGAATTTGCCTAGTATCTTGCCACATTTGATATTCATCTATCCAGCAGACAAATTCGTCAGAATAGATTCGAAGGAAAATTTTAGGGTTATGTTTCCGCCGAACTCATCTTGGATCGACCGAATTGAGATTTTCGGTCCCACCGATTGGCCCTGGCCCTTGCACAAGTACAACTCGGTTCTGTCAGCGTTCTGGGTTTTGGGGTTCCCAGATTTGACTGCATGCGGCCCATGGCGTGCCTCCTTGCACAACTTGGTATGGCCCAGTTACAGGACCCTCCAAGTCCAGACCCTTGTGAGGGCCCCCCAGCCTCGTGAGGAGAACGACGCCAAGACCTCCTGAGGAACAGCTCTCCGAGCCTGCCTCCCGAGGAGCGGAGATTCCTATGCACGCACCCAGCCTCACGAGGCTGTGATGACATGAGCCATGACAACCGAGGCCAGGCGGGAGCCAGCGGGCGCAGAGGAGGCAGTTTCCCCTTTGGTGCTAAGGAGACAAGGACGAATGCGGGTTCCCAAGGAATCCCCCAAAAGTTTCCATTCCGGTGTGACGAAGACCATGAGCTGGGTAGGACGGAAGTCATCGCCAAGTCCATTGCCGCGTCATGGCCAGAAGCTTTGCAGGCAAAGACCACCTTTCGTCGGGATACCATGTACTACTTGTCCCCTTTCAAATTGGCCATTGTGGGATCCCTTCCCGCCTAAGTTTCGAGGGAAGAGGACCAAGGCCACTATAAATATAGGTTAGCCTCCACCGTAGAAGGGGATCGGATCCATTCCACCCTCACTTCCTGAGCCCTCGTGAGGCTTTTCATCTTCAGACTCCTCGTGAGGCCAATCCACCATAAAGAGGGAGTAGGTTTTTACACCGCAAGGTGGCCCGAACCTGGGTGATACGTCTTCATCATATCTATAATTTTTGATTGTTTCCTGCCAATGTTTTACAAATTTCATATACTTTTGGCAACATTTTATATCATTTTTTGGGACTAACATATTGATCCAGTGACCAGTGCTAGTTCCTGTTTGTTGCATGTTTTTTGTTTTGCAGAAAATCCATATCAAAGGGAGTCCAAATGTGATAAAAACTACAAGAGATTGTTTTTGGAATATATGTGATTTTTTGGGAAAAAGAATCAACGCGAGACGAAGCCCGAGGGGCCCACAAGCCCTAGGGCGCGCCCCCTACCCTGGGCGCGCCTGGGAGGCTTGTGGCCACCCCTATGGCAGTTGGTGCCCTTCTTCAGCCGCAAGAAAGCTAATATCCAGATAAAAATCGTGTTAAAATTTCAGCCCAATCGGAGTTATGGATCTCCAGGAATTTAAGAAAGGGTGAAAGGCAGCATCTGGGAACACAAAAATAGAAGGAAACTAAGGGAGAGATCCAATATCGGAGGGACTCCCGCCCCTCCGCCGCCATGGAGGCTAAGGACCAGAGGGGAAACCCTCCTCCCATCTGGGGGGGGGGCAAGGAAGAAGAAGAAGGAGGGGGCTCTCTCCCCCTCTCTCCCGGTGGCGCCGGAACGCCGTCGGGGCAATCATCGTGTGACGGCGATCTACTCCAACAACTCCCTCATCTTCACCAACACCTCCATCACCTTCCCCCAATCTATCTACAGCGGTCCACTCTCCTGCAACCAGCTATACCCTCTACTTGAACATGGTGCTTTATGCTTCATATTATTATCCAATGATGTGTTGCCATCCTATGATGTTTGAGTAGATTTTTGTTGTCCTATCGGCGATTGGTGAATTGCTATGATTGGTTTAATTTGCTTGTGGTTATGTTGTCGTCCTTTGGTGCCCATCATATGAGCACACGTGTGGATCACACCATAGGGTTAGTTGTATGTTGATAGGACTATGTATTGGAGGGCAAGGGTGATAGCAGCTTGAGGCCATCATAGAAATTAATCCATACGGGATTGAAGGGGGACCAATATATATCTTAATGCTATGGTTGGGTTTTACCTTAATGAACGTTAGTAGTTGCGGATGCTTGCTAATAGTGCCGATCATAAGTGCATAGAATTCCAAGTAAGGGGTGCACTACTAGGAAAAGGCCTATACATAGAAGTTTACCAGTAGCGTGTGTTCTGGACCCTACGCTACTGATAATTACCAGTAGCGTCTGTTATAAAGCGCGCTACTGGTACAACATAGCAGCAACGTGGGATTCTGGAGGCCACGCTACTGGTAAGTTTGCCACAGCACACCACCCGACCAAAAACTATTAGCAGCGTTTGTAGTCTAACCAGCGTTACTGTTAAGAAAATAGTTGTAGCGCCTGTGCACCTAGACGCGCTACTGCTATTTCTTCTATGGGTAAACTTATACCAGTAGCGTGGTTGCTGTAAAAGCACTATAGCTAGTTTTACTGACCAGTAGATATTTTGGCTGGCACTCATAGCAGTAGCATGCTTTGGCGCCCCGCACTACTACTATGGTCGCCAGCCACCTACCACTTTTCCCCTCCTTCCTCCCCTTTCTTCTCCCTCTCCCCTTCCTTTCTGCTACCTCTTGAGCATGCGTTGGTTTTCCCTTGAAGAGGAAAGGGTGATGCAGCAAAGTAGCGTAAGTATTTCCCTCAGTTTTTGAGAACCAAGGTATCAATCCAGTAGGAGGCCACACGCAAGTCCTCGTACCTACACAAACAAAAAAGAACCTTGCAACCAACGCGATAAAGGGGTTGTCAATCCCTCCACGGCCACTTTCAAAAGTGAGATCTGATAGAGATGATAAGATAATATTTTTGGTATTTTGACGATAAAGATTGAAAGTAAAGATTGCAAAATAAACGGCGACAGAAATAGCTAGTTGACGGGAGATTAATATGATGAAAAATAGACCCGGGGGCCATAGGTTTCACTAGTGGCTTCTCTCAAGATAGCATAAGTATTACGATGGGTGAACAAATTACTGTCGAGCAATTGATAGAATTGAGCATAGTTATGAGAATATCTAGGCATGATCATGTATATAGGCATCACGTCCCTGACAACTAGACCGACTCCTGCCTGCATCTACTACTATTACTCCACACATCAACCGCTATCCAGCATGCATCTAAAGTATTAAGTTCATAAGAACAGAGTAACGCATTAGGTAAGATGACATGATGTAGAGGGATAAACTCAAGCAATATGATATAAACCCCATCTTTTTATCCTCGATGGCAACAATACAATACGTGTCGTTTCCCTTTCTGTCACTGGGATCGAGCAACGCAAGATTGAACCAAAGCTAAGCACTTCTCCCATTGCAAAAAAGATCAATCTAGTAGGCCAAACCAAACTGATAATTCGAAGAGACTTGCAAACATAACCAATCATACATAAAAGAATTCAGAGAAGATTCAAATATTGTTCATAGATAATCCTGATCATAAACCCACAATTCATCGGATCTCGACAAACACACCGCAAAAAGAGTTACATCAAATAGATCTCCAAGAAGATCGAGAAGAACTTTGTATTGAGATCCAAAGAGAGAGAAGAAGCCATCTAGCTAATATCTATGGACCCGAAGGTCTGTGGTAAACTACTCACACATCATCGGAGAGGCTATGGTGTTGATGTAGAAGCCCTCCGTGATCGATGCCCCCTCCGGCGGAGCGTCGGAAAAGGCCCCAAGATGGGATCTCATGGGTATAGAAGGTTGCGGCGGTGGAAATAGGGTTTCGTGGTGCTCCTGGATGGTTTCGGGGTACGTAGGTATATATTGGAGGAAGAAGTAGGTTGGTGGAGCCACGAGGGGCCCACGAGGGTGGGGGCGCGCCCAGGGGGCAGGCGTGCCTCCCTGCCTCGTGGCCTCCTTGTTCATTTCTTGACGTCCACTCCAAGTCCTCTGGATCATGTTTTGCCAAAAATAACTCTCCCGAAGGTTTCATTCCATTTGGACTCCGTTTGATATTCCTTTTCTGCGAAACACTGAAATAGGCAAAAAAACAGCAATTTGCACTGGGCCTTGGTTTAGTAGGTTAGTCCCAAAAATAATATAAAAGTGTATAAATAAGCCCATTAAACATCCAAAACAGGATATATAATAGCATGGAGCAATAAAAAATTATAGATACGTTGGAGAGGTATCAAGCATCCCCAAGCTTAATTCCTGCTCGTCCTCGAGTAGGTAAATGATAAAAACAGAATTTTTGATGTGGAATGCTACTTAGCATATTCTTCAATGTAATTTTCTTTATTTTGGCGTGAATGTTCAGATCCGAAAGATTCCAGATAAAAGTTTATTATTGACATAAAAATAATAATACTTCAAGCATACTAATAAAGCAATGATGTCTTCTCAAAATAACATGGCCAAAGAAAGTTATCCTGCAAAATCATATAGTCTGGCTATGCTCTATCTTCACCACACAAAGTATTTAAATCATGCACAACCCCAATGACAGCCAAGCAATTGTTTCATACTTTTGATGTTCTCAAACTTTTACAATTTTCACGCAATACATGAGCGTGAGCCATGGACATAGCACTATGGGTGGAATAGAATGGTGGTTGTGGAGAAGACAAAAAGGAGAAGATAGTCTCACATCAACTAGGCGTATCAATGGGCTATGGAGATGCCCATCACATCAATGTGAGTGAGTAGGGATTGCCATGCAACGGATGCACTAGAGCTATAAGTGTATGAAAGCTCAACAAAAGAAACTAAGTGGGTGTGCATCCAACTTGCTTGCTGACGAAGACCTAGGGTATTTTGAGGAAGCCCATCATTGGAATATACAAGCCAAGTTCTATAATGTAAAGTTCCCACTTAGTATATGAAAGTGACAAAATAAGAGAATCTCTATCATGAAGATCATGGTGCTACTTTGAAGCACAAGTGTGGAAAAAGGATAGTAACATTGTCCCTTCTCTCTTTTTCTCTCATTATTTTGGGCCTTCTTTTTTTTCTTTTTTTGTCCGGAGTCTCATCTCGACTTATGGGGGAATCATAGTCTCCATCATCCTTTCCTCACTTGGGACAATGCTCTAATAATGATGATCATCACACTTTTATTTACTTACAACTCAAGAATTACAACTCGATACTTAGAACAAAATATGACTCTATGTGAATGCCGCCGACGGTGTACCGGGATATGCAATGAATCAAGAGTGACATGTATGAAAGAATTATAAAGGTGGCTTTGCCACAAATACAATGTCAACTACATGATCATGCAAAGTAATATGACCATGATGAAGCGTGTCATAATAAACAGAACGATGGTAAGTTGCATGGCAATATATCTCGGAATGGCTATGGAAATGCCATAATAGGTAGGTATGGTGGCTATTTTGAGGAAGGTATATGGTGGGTGCATGATACCGGCAAAAGGTGCATGGTATTAAAGAGGCTAGCAATGGTGGAAGGGTGAGAGTGGGTATAATCCATGGACTCAACATTAGTCATAAAGAACTCACATACTTATTGCAAAAAACTATTAGTTATCAAAACTAAGTACTTCGCACATGCTCCTAGGGGGATAGATTGGTAGGAAAAGACCATCGCTCATCCATGACCGCCACTCATAAGGAAGACAATCAATAAATAAATCATGCTCCGACTTCATCACATAACGGTTCACCATACGTGCATGCTACAGGAATCACAAACTTTAGAACAAGTATTTCTCAAATTCACAACTACTCAACTAGCATGACTCTAATATCACCATCTTCATATCTCAAAACAATTATCAAGTATTGTTAGATAAACGAGATAAAACGAGACACGAGAGACATGGATTTTTACGTGGAAACCCTTGCTGAAGAAAACCACGGACGCACGAAGGCGCAATCACTATGAGGAGGAGTATTACAAGCACGAGATGACAGACCGTCTTAGGTGCGACTACATGGAGTATATATGAGGGGCAACACATAGGAGTCCTTGTAGGACAAGTAAACGAGTTGTACTCGTGCGCGTCGGTACCAACACAAAGGCCCACACCATATGTACTACGTCTAGTCCAATACGGTAGAATTTGTATCACAATTTAACAATCTCCACCTTGAGCTAAATTCCCTCCAGTAGTCGAAGAAAGTGAATAACTCCATCCAAAACGACATAAACACCTTGTGCGTCAAAGTCCATAGGACTAGTGAGAAATACCAACTAAGCCTGAGCAAAGCTCAAACTTATTGGTAGGAACTGGCTTTGTCATCATATCAGCAGGATTATCATGAGTACATATCTTGCATACCTTCAAATTTCCTTCAGCAACAACATCTCGTATATAATAAAATCTGACATCAATGTGCTTTGTTCTCTCATGATACATTGGATTCTTTGTAAGATATATGGCACTTTGACTGTCAGAAAATATGGTAGGGCAAGATGAATCTCCACAAAGCTCAGTGTATAAACCTCTCAACCAGATAGCTTCTTTGCATGCTTCAGAAATAGCCATATACTCGGCATCAGTAGTGGAACAAGCCATAATAGACTGCAAAGTTGCTCTCCAACTCACAGCACAACCACCAATGGTGAAAACATAACCTGTGAGTGACCTTCTCTTATCCAAATCACCAGCAAAATCAGAATCAACAAAACCAACAAGTCCATCTATAGTTTTCCCAAACTATAAATAGGCATTAGAAGTACCTCGCAGGTATCTGAAAATCCACTGAACCGCTCTCCAATGCTCTTTTCCAGGATTAGCCATGTATCTACTGACAACACTCAATGCATATGATAAATCCAGACGAGAACAAACCATGGCATACATAAGTGAACCAACTGCACTCGAATAGGGAACTCTAAACATGTACTCAATATCTGCATCTCACTTAGGACATAAAGATGATGATAATTTGAGGTGCGCAACTAACGGAGTACTTACTGACTTGGCATTATGCATATTAAAATGACGAAGAACTTTATCAATATATCCCTTCTGACTTAGATACACTTTTCCAGATGGTCTATCTCTGGATATTTCCATGCCAAGTATTTTCTTTGATGCACCCAAATCCTTCATCTCAAATTCATTACTCAATTGCTTCTTTAGTTCATTAATCTCTGACATACTCTTTGTAGCAATTAGCATATCATCAACATAAAGGAGCAAATAAATAGTTGAACCTTTGACAGTTTTCAAATAAACACAACTATCATAATTAGACCTTTTGAAACCTTGAGAGGGCATAAAGGTGTCAAATCACTTGTACCACTGTCTAGGGGATTGCTTCAATCCATAAAGAGATTTCTTTAACTTACAGACAAGCTTTTCTTTTCCGGGAATAACAAAACCTTCAGGTTGTTCCATATAAATATCCTCTTCTAATTCTCCATGTAAAAATGCAGTTTTAACATCCAATTGTTCAAGCTCAAGATCATGCATGGCAACAATATTAAGTAAAGTGCGAATAGAGCTATGCTTCACAAGAGGAGAAAAGACTTTGTTATAGTCAATACCTAGAATCTGGCTATAACCTTTAGCAACTAACCTTGTTTTATATCTTGTCTTATCATTAGGAGAAACACCTTCTTTCCTTTTGAAAACCCACTTGCAACGAATAGGTTTCTTCTCTCTAGGTAATCTTACTAGATCCCAAGTGCCATTCTTTTCAAGTGATTCCATCTCATCATGCATAGTGGTCATCCACTTATTACTATCACTAGAAATAATAGCCCAGGATATGAAGAAGGCTCAGCATTACCTTCAATTTCCTCTGCAGTAGATAAAGCAAAAGAAACAATATTGCACTCTTCAATTAACCTGTCAGGTTTATTAATACCCCACCTAACTCGGTCACGTGCAAGATTCCAACTGGGCGGGACAATAGGCTGATTTGGAGGGGGAGTGACCAGATCATCATTAACCACGGGTTCATCATGTGCATCAACAATTTCATTACCAGATGTATCACCTGAATCAATAACATGCTCCACCTGAATAATAGGCTCCTGAACAATAGGCTGTTGTTCACTCTCAATAGGAACATTAGTAGATGAAACATCATGTAACATAGCAGATTCATTAAAGATAACATTTCTGCTAAAAACAACCTTCTGGGTTTCAGGATTCCACAATTTAAAACCTTTAACACCAGACTTATAACCAAGAAAGATGCACTTAACAGCCCTAGGCTCCAACTTTCCATTATCAACATGAGCATAAGCAGTGCAACCAAAAACTCTCAACTGTGAATAATTAGCAGGTGAACCAGACCATACCTCAATTGGAGTTTTCTTATTAAGAGCAATAGATGGTGAACGGTTAATGAGATAACAAGCAGTGGAAGCGGCCTCAACCCAAAAAACGCCAATGCAAACATGCATTGGACAACATGCAACGGGCCCTGGAAATAATGGTCATGTTCATACGCTCAGCAATAC
The DNA here is from genome assembly GCF_018294505.1 of Triticum aestivum. NCBI lineage: Eukaryota > Viridiplantae > Streptophyta > Magnoliopsida > Poales > Poaceae > Triticum > Triticum aestivum. The sequence goes on from NC_057802.1 coordinate 222,992,749, forward strand.
CGTTTTGTTGAGGAGTATAAGGAACGGTGTAATGTCTGACAATGCCTTCAAACTTGCAATAATTCTTAAATTGCTTAGAACAGAATTCCATACCATTATCAGTGCAAAAAGTATTTTTACCTTCTTTTCAATTTGTCTTTCAATCATAATCTTCCACTCCTTAAATGCTGAGAATGCTTCATATTTATGCTTCAAGAAATAAGGCCAAACTTTTCTCGAATAAATCAATAATAGTCAGCATGTAACTAGCACCATCTAGTGACTTTCTGCGAGATGGTCCCCATAAATCAGAATGAACATAATCAAGAATACCTTTAGTTGTATGAACCAAAGTGTTGAACTTCACCCTCTTGTGCTTGCCGAAGATACAATGCTCGCAAAATTTCAATTTACCAGGTTCATATCCATCAAGAAGACCTCTCTTATTTAACTCTGCTAAACCAAGTTCACTCATATGTCCAAGAGGCATATGCCAAGGGTTAGCAACATCACAATCAGAATTCTTTTAAATAACTGGAGTAGCGTTACCTGAAACGGTAGAATCTCGAAGGTAATAAAGACCATTTGTCGAACTTAAGTCACCTTTCATCACAATAAGGGAACCTTTGGTGACCTTCAAAACACTATCTCCACCTGAATACTTGTACCCCTTTGCATCAAGGGCACTAACAGAGATAAGGTTTCTCTTCATCTTCGGAATATACCGAACATCTGTCAAAGTTCTATGCCATCAAACATCTTGATTCGAACGGAACCTATGCCTTCAATCTTGCATGGTGAATTATCAAAACCCAAAACGGAACCACTAGAAGTAGTGGAATCAAAAGTATTAAACCAATCTCCATGTGGACACATATGAAAAGTGCATGCAGTGTCAAGTACCCACTCATCATTGGTCTCAGCACATCCAGCAATAACGACAAGAGCATCATCGGAACTATCATCACGAGCAACGTTAGCAGAAATTTCACCTTGTTTGTTACCTTTTCTCTTTTCCTTTCTGCAACTTGAAACACTCTGAGATGTCATGCCCGTCTCTCTTGCAATATCTGCAATATTTCTTGTCTCTGGATTGCGACCGGCCCCTGTAGCCGTTCTTACTTTTGCCTCTGTTTCCATTAAGTGAGTTCTTCTCCTTTGTCCTGCCACGAACAGATAATCCCTCGGCTTCGGATGAACTCGAACAATCATGAGGCACCATTAATTTCATCTTCTCCTTGGAGTTCAAAGCTTCATAAACTTCATTAAGGGTGAGAGTATCATGACTATATAATATGGTGTCTCTAAAATTGGTATAGGAACTTGGCAGTGAACAAAGTAGCATTAAAGCAGTATCTTCCTCTTCATACTTAACCTCCATTGCAGCTAGATCAGATATGATCTCTTTAAATTCGGAAATATGATTCAAAACATTACCTCCCTCGGGTAACCTGTGCAGGAATAATTTTTGCTTCAGATGCATCTTGCTGGTGAGATCTTTAGTCATGCAAATCCCTTCCAGCTTTAACCATAGAGCGGCGGCAGTTTTCTCGCTCAAAACTTCCTGCAAAATATTATTATGCAAATGGAGTTGAATTTGTGACAAAGCCTTACAATCAATTCTTTTCTCCATATCAGTCCAGTCCTGAATCCGGTTCTTCCCAAAATGATCCAATGCTTCAACATAGTCGGACTGTGCCAACAATGCCCGCATCTTGACTTGCCATAGGGTAAACCTTGTGTCACAGTCCAGCAGCGGAAGATCGTACTTCATGGATGCCATGAGTCGAACAAATTTGTGCAATACTGTACTAGTCTTCACGCCAGGCAAAAGTAGAAGCAGCGATGTGGTTGATTCCCTCGGGACTTGAAGCCTTCTGATTTGACGTAGAGTAGTAGCAGGGCAGCATGGATAGCACCCCTAGTGCAATAGCAGTGGCAACAACTCGGCAGAACTCTCGACGACTTGGTCAAGAATGGCTGCAGCGGAAAAACTCGGTCTGGCGACTTGGCGATTTGACGCGAAGGAGCGGCGGAAGCTTTGTGTTGGCCACGGACGACTGCTCCCCTGGGAAATCCTATCGGTCTTGGCTGAAAAATCGATCCGGCTTCGTATCGCGTGGTCACGCGCCGGCGACACGGACGTGCAACCCTAATTCTCCCGATCTCAATCTCGTATCTGTAACTTGGCTCTGTATACCACTTGTTAGATAAACGAGATAAAAAAAGACACGAGAGACATGGATTTTTACGTGGAAACCCTTGCGGGAGAAAATCACGAACACACGAAGGCGCAATCACTATGAGGAGGAGTATTACAAGCATGAGACGACAGACCGTCTTAGGTGCGACTACATGGAGTATATATGAGGGGCAACACATAGGAGTCCTTGTAGGACAAGTAAACAAGTTGTACTCGTGCGCGTCAGTACCAACGCAAAGGCCCACACTGTATGTACTACGTCTGGTCCAATACGGTAGAATTTGGATCACAATTTAACAAGTATCAAACTTCTCTTAGTATTCAATGCACTTATATGGAAGTTTTTATTATATCCATCTTGGATGCCTATCATATTAGGACTAATTTTATACCCAAAGGAAATTACCATGCTGCTCTAAAGGACTCTCATAATGATATAAGTGAAGCATGAGAGATCAATAGTTTATATAAAATAAAACCACCACCATGCTCTAAAAGATATAAGTGAAGCACTAGAGCAAAAATTGTTTAGCTCAAAAGATATAAGTGAAGCACATAGAGTATTCTAATAAATTTCGATTAATGTGTGTCTCTCCCAAAAGGTGTGTACAGCAAGGATGATTGTGGTGAACTAAAAAGTAAAGAATCAAATCATACAAGACGCTCCAAGCAAAACACATATCATGTGGTGAATAAAAATATAGCTCCAAGTAAAGTTACCGATGAACGAAGACAAAAGAGGGAATGCCTTCCGGGGCATCCCCAAGCTTAGGCTTTTTGGTTGTCCTTGGATTTTACCTTGGGGTGCCTTGGGCATCCCCAAGCTTAGGCTCTTGCCACTCCTTGTTCCATAATCCATCAAATCTTTACCCAAAACTTGAAAACTTCACAACACAAAACTTAACAGAAAATCTTATGAGCTCCGTTAGCGAAAGAAAACAAAACACCACTTCAAGGTACTGTAATGAACTCATTATTTATTTATATTGGTGTTAAACCTACTTTATTCCAACTTCTCTATGGTTTACAACCTCCGATACTAGCCATAGATTCATCAAAATAAGCAAACAACACACGAAAAACAGAATCTGTCAAAAAAATAACAGTCTGTACTAATCTGTATCAGACGCATACTTCTGGAACTCCAAAAAATATAAAATAAATTTCTGGACGTGAGGAATTTATCTGTTAATCATCTGCAAAAAGAATCATCTAAATAGAACTCTCCAGTAAAAAGTTGTAGCTAATCTCGTGAGCGCTAAAGTTTCTGTTTTTTACAGCAAGATCAAAAAGACTTCACCCAAGTCTTCCCAAAGGTTCTACTTGGCACAAACAATAATTAAAACATAAAACCACATCTAAACAGATTCTAGATGGATTATTTATTCCTAAACAGAACCAAAAATCAAGAAATAAAAATAAAATTGGGTTGCCTCCCAACAAGCGCTATCGTTTAACGGCCCTAGCGAGGCATAAAGGCAAGGATAAATCTAGGTATTGCCATCTTTGGTGTTGGGAAAGAAAAGAGAAAATTTATTATCTATAGCATTTATCTTTCTATTTTGAGAAAGCACGTGGCCATTAATGGTGGAAGAAAGATTAAGCACGCTACAGAAATTTGCATCTAAGCTACCTTTCATCTCTTTGATAATTTCGTTTTGGTAAAATCACAAATGAGAGGTGGATTCAACTTTCTCACTCATAGGGTGCCCAAATATAGTTTTCATCTTTTCATAGGTATCTATGGGATCCCCTTCAATAAAACTCTCTTCAAAAATAGAATCTAAAATTTGCTTGAACAAAGCGGGCAACCCAACATAAAAGCTTTTTAGGTATATCTCAATTTGATATTGGGGCACATAGCTAGCTCGGATCCTTAAAAGCCTATCCCAAGCATCTTTCAAAGACTCATCAAGTAAATAATGAAAAATTCCGGGATCATCTTCATCGAAATTATTCAAACCCTCATTGATAACCCCGGTAGGTCTTTCCATAGCATCGTTATTTATGAGCTTAGAGAGGACAGAGGGACTATCCAAAGTATTAAAACCGTGGAGAGAGCCCTTAGCCCATTTTGATTCGGCCATGGCACAAGAAAAACAACGGGAAAGAGGCGAACAGAAAGAGAGAGCGAATAAAACGGCAAGGGTGAAGTGGGGGAGAGGAAAACGAGAGGAAAATGGCAAATAATGTAATGCGAGGGATAAGAGTTTGTGATGGGTACTTGGTATGTCTTGACTTGTGCGTAGACTCCCCTGCAACGGCGCCAGAAATCGCGCGTTGGCGGCAGATCAAATCTTGACTTGACTTGGTGTAAGCCTCCCCGGCAACGGTGCCAGAAATCCTTCTTGCTACCTCTTGAGCATGCGTTGGTTTTCCTTTGAAGAGGAAAGGGTGATGCAGCAAAGTAGCGTAAGTACTTCCCTCAGTTTTTGAGAACCAAGGTATCAATCCAGTAGGAGGCCACACGCAAGTCCCTTGTACCTACACAAACAAATAAGAACCTTGCAACCAACGCGATAAAGGGGTTGTCAATCCCTTCACAGCCACTTGCAACAGTGAGATCTGATAGAGATGATAAGATAATATTTTTGGTATTTTTATGATAAAGATTGAAAGTAAAGATTGCGAAATAAACGGCGACAGAAATAGCTAGTTGACGGGAGATAAATATGATGGAAATAGACGCGGGGGCCATAGGTTTCACTAGTGGCCTCTCTCAAGATAGCATAAGTATTACGGTGATGAGAAGGATGCAGTCTGCTCTCTCTAGCGCGCCTACCAAGCCGCCGCGGCCGAGAACTTTTACGACAAGGGCGGCATCCTGCCTCCCGAGGCCACCCCCGGGAATAAGAAGCAGCTCCTCCCCAAGAATCGTCAGGATGCCAGAGCACCTGCTGGCGGTGCCTCAGGCTCCACACTCGCTGCTGAGGCGCCCCTTCCTCCTGCATAGGAAGGCGTGCCCGACACTTCCCTCAGGACGGGCTTGGGGGCTTCCATCTGGAGAACCTCTTACCTGACCAGTGCGACGAGGGAGGTGCACGGGCACCACTTGGAGGCGTGCGTCTATGCGCGCCCCACAAGCAAGGAGCAAGGCACGCGAGGCGCGCGATGCGCTAGGTGACCAAGAATTCATCACCAAGGCGATCGAGGAGCTTCAGGAGTCGCGGGCCATGCGTGGCGAGCGCCGCCCCGCACGTTCTACCAGTGCAGCTGCCGCCCCTGACGTGGGTGGCGAGCTGCATGTCTGCGTCAACATCCCGGGCCTCTGCAGGGCCGCTTCGCAGGACCTCTTCTGGCCGTCACGCGTCGGCCAGAGCGGGGGCTACCCCTGCAACTACGTCTGCATGCCGTTTGGCCTGCTGAACGTGGGTGCCTCGTACCAGCTCCTCGCGTAGCATGCTATGGCATCTCACGAGGCCAGGCACATGGCGGTCATGTCTCAGAAGGTCCCAGACCCTTGCGAGCCCACTGGGCCTCGCGAGCTCCCCAGGCCTCCAGAGCCGTCCAGCTCGTGAGGTGCAGCTTTCATGGCACGTTTCTTCAGCTACCTCGACGCTTCTACGACGCTGGTGCCAGGTGACTATTTGGTTTGTTCACATTGAGGACGCCCCTCGGGCTGCATTATCCTCAAGCTATCAGGGTCCGTCCCCGCAGTTATGTCGTTTCGATTCATGTACTTTGGACCATTTATGCTTTCATGAGCTGTTCTGGTTGTTAAACTTGCGGTTGACGATGTATCGCCTCTGGAATCACCTCTGCGGGCTTCGTGCATCGCCAGCTCTCCCCTTGAAGGTCCCATGAGAGGGGGCTACTGGCACGGCGCCTGTGATCGGGTCTGTCCCTGTAGCGCTGATAAATCTAAAAGACTGAGCTCTGGCTCGCGGGTCGGCCCCACGCACGTGATACGTCTCCAACGTATCTATAAATTTTTATTGTTCCATGCTATTATATTATCTGTTTTGGATGTTTAATGGGCTTTATTATACACTTATATATTATTTTTGGGACTAACCTACTAACCAAAGGCCCAGTGCAAATTGCTGTTTTTTGCCTATTTCAGTGTTTCGCAGAAAAGGAATATCAAACGGAATCCAAGCGGAATGAAACCTTCGGGAGAGTTATTTTTGGAACAAACATGATCCAGGAGACTTGGAGTGGACGTCAAGGAAGCAACGAGGCGACCACAAGGCAGGGAGGCGCCCAAGGGGTAGGCGCACCCCCCCCCTCGTGGGCCCCTCATGGCTCCACCAACCTACTTCTTTCGCCTATATATACTCATATACCCCGAAAACATCCGAGAGCACCACGAAACCCTATTTCCACCACCGCAACCTTCTGTACCCGTGAGATCCCATCTTGGGGCCTTTTCCGGCGCTCCGCCGGAGGGGGAATCGATCACAGAGGGCTTCTACCTCAACACCATAGCCTCTCCGATGATGTGTGAGTAGTTTACTGATACGTCTCCAACGTATCTATAATTTATGAAGTATTCATGCTATTATATTATCAACCTTGGATGTTTTATATGCAGTTATATGCTATTTTATATGATTTTTGGGACTAACCTATTAACCTAGTGCCCAGTGCTAGTTTCTGTTTTTTCCTAGTTTTTGGGTTTTACATAAAAGGAATATCAAACGAAGTCCAATAGACGTGCCAATTTTTGATGATTTTTTATGAACAAAAAGAAGACCCTGGAGTAAAAGAGTTGGGCCAGAAGAGTCCCGGGGCGTCCACGAGGGTGGGGGGCGCGCCCCCCCCCCCCCCCCCCCCCAGGCGCGTGGCCTACCTCGTGGACGCCTCGGGCACCTCCTTGACGTGAGACCGACGCCAAAAATTCCTATAAATACAGAAACCTCGGAAAATTAACCTAGATCGGAAGTTCCGCCGCCACAAGCCTCTGTAGCCACGAGAAATCAATCTAGGCCCTCTCCGGCACCCTGCCGGAGGGGGCCATCATCACCGGTGGCCATGGAGGAGTATCCCGGAGAGGCCATCATCGCCATGAAGGCCAAGGACCAGAGGGAGAACCTCTCCACATCTAGGGGCGAGGCCATGGAGGAGGAAGCACAAGGGGGAGAACCTCTCCTCCTCTCTCTTGGTGGCACCGGAGTGCCATCAGGAGGGGAATCATTGTCGCGGTGATTGTCTTCATCAACATCACCACCATCATCACCATCCTCATCTCTTTTACACGGTCCACTCTCCCGCACCCCGCTGTAATCCCTACTTGAACATGGTGCTTTATGCCACATATTATGATCCAATGATGTGTTGCCATCCTATGATGTTTTGAGTAGATATCCTTTGTCTTTGGGTTGATTGATGATCTAGATTGGTACGAGTTGTATGTTTTATTTTGGTGCGGTCCTATGGTGCCCTCCGTGTCGTGCAAGCGTGAGGGATTCCCGCTGTAGGGTGTTGCAGTACGTTCATGATTCGCTAATAGTGGGTTGGTGAGTGACTGAAACACAAACCCGAGTAAGGGGGTTGTTGCTTATGGGAATAAAGAGGACTTGATGGTTTAATGCTATGGTTGGGTTTTACCTTAATGATCTTTAGTAGTTGCGGATGCTTGCTAGAGTTCCAATCATAAGTGCATATGATCCAAGTAGAGAAAGTATGTTAGCTTATGCCTCTCCCTCATATGAAATTGCAATGACGACTATCGGTCTTGTTAACAATTGCCTAGGACAACTCCGCACACTGATCCATCATTATTCCACACTCGCTATTTATAATATTTATTAATATATTCTAACTTTATGATAACATCACCTACTTTCATATTTTAGCTCTCCGATACCATACAAAGTTATCCTCTTCATACCCACAACATAGTTTTATTTCTCGTTGCTAGTTGGAAGCAAACGTTCGTTGTACGTAGAGTCGTATCAGTGGCAGATAGGGCTTGAGAGAATATTGATCTTACCTTTAGCTCCTTGTGGGTTCGACACTCCATACTTATCAGTTCGACCTTTGGAAATTGCTACGATGATTCCCTGCACTTGGGGATTATCATTTACCACAGACCTTCGGGTCCATAGTTTTTTTTGACTGGGAACTGTGGGGCAAACCCCACAGCATATCAAAAACTTTATTAAACAAAAGTAACAAGATACAATAAGTTGATTACAAGGTGTAACCTAGAAAAAGAAGCTAAAACTAAAAAGAGAGGTGGGGGGCACAAAAGCCTTACTACACTAAGCCTTAAGGGGGAAGGAAAGAGATCCACTTGAGAAGGTCATCCTTGTAGGCAGATTTAATCCTATATTGCAACAAAGAGATGTCATGCCTAAAAGCAGCGCGCAATTTATTAAATCTGGCCCTCTCATTTCTGAAAACCTTGGCATTTCGAATGATCTAGATGTTACAACATGCAGTGAACACCACTTCTGAGAAAAAAGGCTTGTCAAAATCATTTCTAGCCTGAATAACCACATCAGACATAGAGTTCCCTGCAGGCCAATCAATTTGCAAATAATTCCAGACTCGAACACTGAAATTGCAGTTGAAGAAAAGATGATCCCTGGTCTCTCGAACTTGCAGGGGGCAGAGTCTACAATGCACACCAGCCTCCATGTGCCAATGCCTTCTTTCCACCATATCCTTCGTAATCAGCCTGTCCATGATGAGCATCCAAGCAAACACCTTAATCTTGAGAGTACAGGATGATTTCCATATCCAACAAAGCAGAGGGTTAAAGGTTTCAGACTGAAATGTGTGAGAGTAAAACATCTTGGGTCTATACTGCTTGGAAGAGTTCTGCCAGTACCACACATCCTTAGAGCCAGAAACTCTGCTATGAGAACCCATCATAGATTGAATCATGCCCAACTCTCCAAAAGCCTGAGCAGACAAGGGGAGATGAAAATGACGTACAATATCCTGAGAACTAAAGAACTCCTTGAATGTAATCCATGGGTCCTTAGCATAAGAAAATAACCTAGGAAATATTGATTGAAGAGGAGAAACCTCATCACCAATATTCCAGTTATCTGACCAGAACAGAGCAGTGTCACCATCATTAGCCTCAACCCAAGAACACTCTCTAAAACTTAGCATAAGCTTGCAAATATCCTTCCACCAGAAGGAACCACAAGTAGATGTTCCTTGAGGCACCCTTCCATGGTAGTAAGAGTCCCAAATGAGAGATACCCAAGGAATATCATTTTTATTGAGGAAGTTACTAGCATGCTTTAGGAGCAAGGCAACAATTTGTACTCCCAGATTGAGAATACCAAGACCACCCCTGTTTTTTGGCCTGCAAATAAGCTCCCAATCATCAAGGGAGGGGGCAGGTTCATCTCTGTTCTTTCTCCACAAACATTGCCTCTGAATTCTCTCTAACTGCTTGAGGATTCCAGGAGGAATAGCCAAACTGCACATAAAGAAGATGGGCATTGAAGACAGAGCAGAGTTCAGAAATTGTAGTCTCTCCCCTTGATTAAGAAAAGAGGAACTAGCAGTCATTCTTCTTTCCATACAGTCCACTAGAGGCATAAAGTCCACCATTTTGGGCCTTGTGGTTCCCACTGGCAGCCCAAGATAAGTGAAAGGCATCTTTCCTATCTGGCATCCAAAAGCAACAGCAAGATCATTCATCATAGTAGGATCAACATTTATGGGGATGAGGAAAGATTTGTGATAGTTGACATCAAGGCCAGTGGACTGAGCAATCACTTGGAGCATATCTTTCAAGGCCAGGAGCTGAATCCTGTCAGCAGGTAAGATGATTAAAGTATCATCTGCATATTGGATCACAGGGTAATCCTGGTCATGACAAGGGATAGGCAGTTGGAGAATTCCTCTTCTGAACATGTCATTGATGACAGATTGTAAAAGATCTGCAGCAATAACAAAGAGAAGTGGAGAGACAGGATCACCCTGCCTGACTCCCTTTTTACAAACAAATTTCCTCCCAGGGACACCATTAAGAAGAACTGAGGAAGTACCAGTGCCTAGTAGCTGCTTCATCCAGAGAATCCATTTCTCATTAAAACCTTTGTGCCTAAGAATTTGAAAAAGAGCTTCATGTTCTAGAGAGTCAAAAGCCTTTTCAAAATCTAACTTAAGGATTACAATTGGCCTCCTAGATTGATGGCACTGATGCAAATACTCAAAAGTCCAGCCAATACAATCCTGGATTGTTCTGCTCTTAATAAAACCATATTGGTTCTTGTGAATGCACTGCAAGATCACCTCTTGAAACCTATTTGCTGCCATTTTAGAAAGAAACTTCAGGCCCATACTAGTGAGAGAAATAGGCCTGTAATCTCCAACCTCTTCAGGTGTGAGCTTTTTGGGTACAAGAGTAATGTAAGAATCATTAATGTTATCCAAAATAGCAGAACCCTCATAGAATTCCTGAGCTAACTCATAAAAGTCCTGAGAAATTAGATGCCAACATTTTTTGAAAAACAGGCCATTAAAGCCATCAGGACCCGGAGCTTTATCCACAGGCATATGCTGAACCACTTTGTCCATTTCATCTTTTTCAAAAGGTTTGGTGAGAATGTCAAGGCCTTCTACAGGAGTGATGAGAGCAGAGAGGTCAAAACCCATGACAATGCCTCTTGAAGTGCCCATCCTATTTTTAAAACAGTTCCAGATGATTCCTTCCATTTGAGAATGATCATTGATCACAGTACCATCAGGCAATTTGAGACTTGCAATAGAATTCCTCCTGTGCCTTTCAGTGGCCATGGCATGGAAAAACTTTGTATTTTCCCCTCCCACCTTAATGTATCTGATAGTGCCCCTTTTCTTCCAATAAAGGAATTGCAAATGTAGCAATTTCTCCAGGTGCACTTTGACAATTTTCCTAAATTTAAGCTCCTGAATAAACAGAGGCCTCCACTCCTCCAAGTCATCCAGCAGAAAAACAACATGCTTACATTTACCAATCAGGAGCTTCAACTTAGAAACATTAATTTGCCATCTTTTAAGACACATTCTGAGAGACTTAAACTTGTCAGCAATTCTAGCAGTTATGTGTCCCTTCCTAGAAGGCATTTTCCAAGACTTAGCAACACAATCCATAAATCCTTCCAACTCCAACCAATAGTTCTCAAACCTAAAAAGATTTGATTTAGGGATAGATGTTTTGATTGTGACAACACAAGGGACATGATCAGATGCAGTCCTAGCAAGGGGGAGCACTTCAGTCATAGGATAGACAGAGATCCAGTCTACTGAGGTGAAAAACCAGTCTAATTGCTCAAGAAGTGGGCTGTCTTGCATATTGGACCAAGTGAAAGCTCCTCCCTTGATGGGCAACTCTAGAAGGCCCAAATGCCCAATTATCTCATTAAAGATGAACATATCATTTAGGTCCCCTCCAGGCAAAGTCCTGTTAATGGACCTGATGAAATTAAAGTCCCCTAAAAGCAGCCAATTCTCATCAACAGGAATACTTAGATTATATAGCCAAGTGACAAAATTATCTCTAGCTTCACCCTGACAGGGCCCATATACAGCAACCAAAGTCCATTTTTCATTGTTTTGTCTGGACACAAACTCAACTACTACAACAAACTGCTGAATTTCAATTAAAGTTCCAAGAAAAACAGAGGAGTTCCAGACCACAAGAATTCCCCTAGAGGCTCCCATTGCAGGAGAGCAGGCAAAGCTATCAAATCTCTTAGGGCAGAAACTTTTAATTGATCTAGAGTCAAAAGATGAGCATTTGGTTTCCTGCAAACAGGCAACAGCACACTGGCTTTCATTGATTTTTTGCCTAACTGCTCTCTGTCTAGCCTCAGAATTTAAACCTCTGACGTTCCAGCACAAAACATTCCAGTTTCTACAAAGGTTACTCATTAAAACATAACGTAATAAGGTCCACAAAGCATATAGCACACAATGCCATATGAACAAAAGAGCACATAACAGTCTGACCCAGCACCATTACAATAAAGTTTGCATGACAAAGTGACCAACAAAAGGACAGCGAAAGAGCAAATTCAAAGGCTTGCCAGACCCAATAATAAAGGAGCACACTATTCATTTGCATTAGTGGCAGCAGCATGAGGTGGATCCACCATAAGAGCATCCACATTAAGGAGTTGAGCATCAATCTCCGGCTCCCTTCCAATTTCTTGCAGACGACTAACAAGCGTAGCTGGTGGAATCTCCTCCTGGGCTGGGTCATCGGGCATCTCAGCAATGAAAGGCTTTGCTATGGGCTTCCTCCTTTTGGGCTGCAGACAAAGCTCCTGGAAGGTGGGCTTGAAACCATCACGTTGGGCCGAGCTCCTGGTGCATCTTCGAACAGATGTGTCCATAATGGGAGTGGGCGCCAACGTCTTGCGAGGCCTTCTAGCTTTGGGGGGGTGCTGCAGTTGGTTAAGAGGAAAGCTGAATGTCTGTAACATCATCAGAGAACAAAGCCCTATCAACTGGCCTAATTGGCTCCTGGTCCCTCCAGGTCAGCATAGGTACATCCATGTCTGTGAAAGGCAAAGTCCCAACTCCTCTTTTATAAAACCACTGGATCAAGAGGCTGCAAAGCAACAGGTTTTGGAACATTGAATATAACAGGAGCCTGCAGGAGATTTTCAAAAGACCTTCTCCATACCATCTCAGGCGGCAAAGGAGGCCCAAAAGGAACAGCAGCAGGCAGCTCCACTTCAGGTACAATCAGAGGAGGCTGGTAAACCACAATAGTCCAATTTCTAACATCATTAATATCATCAGTCACATTCAGAAGATCATCATCAGCCTCGGGCAGCTCCTCATCAGATGAAACAACAGGAATAACATGATTCTGCTGGACAGCATCAGAGCTGGGTTGAGTAGAAACATCGATCACCATAGATTCCTGATCTTGTGGCATAGGCTGGTCCACTAGCTCATTCCAATTACCCAAGTTGTTATCTTCCACATCATTGACAGCAGGCTCTGGAGGATGAGGTAGGACATCATTCCATCCCAAGGCTGGATACGGAGGCAAAATGAACGGGGGCAGATCCGGGAATGGCTCCCCGGGAACCGGATGTGGATTGCCATTGATGGGCATCCAGTCTTTGTCCTGTGGCATCTGTTCAGCAAAATTCGCTCCCAAAATATACAGAGGAGCCGTCCAAGAGACCCGCGCACCACCCCAAGCAGCATAATCCATGAAGACGACATCACGGGGCACAAGAACATCTTCAGGGAAAGAAGCAAAAACCAGAGACCGTACCAGATATGGATCATCACTAATCCAATGGTGAAACTTGCCGAACGTGTTCACAGCAGCTCTAATACAATCACTATTGCGAAGATCTAAAGGGATGCCCAAGAACATGAGTAAACCTTGACGGAAACCTTGAGCGTCCCTGAAAGACTCCCCCTCATCATGCTTCATGAAGAGGACAAAACGATCATTACCCAGCGGCGGCGGAGGGAGTTGAAGCAACTGGAACCGGACAGCAGCATCTCGAAGCTCAAAAAGACCTACAAAGCGAATCCAGGGCTGCACCGACCTGACTAAGACACCATGCGCTTGCAGCCACTATACAACCTCTTCCCTAGCAGCACCTATCTGATCGGGCGGAGGGATCGGCATTACCTCAGCAAGCAACTCTTCATGGCGGTGCACAATTGGGGAATGCGGAATCACAAAGGTTCGCGGCACCCGGTCTTCTCCACCATCAACAATGTGGTGGCCAGCCGGGACATAGAGCAGAGGATCCAGATGGAAGTTGGCCATGGGAGCGAAGCACTCACGCTCCGCCGACGCCGACGGCGAGTGCAGCGGCGGAGGCGGCATAGCAGACGGTGGAGACGAAGGAGTCTTGGGTCCAAGACTGATGGGACTGGACGAGGGAGTAAATGTGGAAGTGCAAGGGAGGTCCAAGATTGGTAAATGCGACATCAGGGAGATATTCTCGCTGGAGACCTCGGAAGTTGCAACGTTAGCGGGTTTTGGTTGCCAAATCCAACCCAAGATCCAAGCAAATTTGTTGCAATCTTTTTTAACATGCCCGGCACGGCAACAAGAGAGGCACCAGAGTTTTGACGTGCAAGCCAAAGAAAAATGTCCCTTTTCCAAGCAAATCTGACACGTGTGAACTTCCTCAACCATCCCAGAAATCAAATCATCAAAATCTTCTCTTGCTTGTTGCGAAGAAGGAATATTAATAAGCCCAGGAGAGAGATCCTGCTCAGCCCTATCCAGCAGCCCATAACCCGTGTGCTCCTCCCGGCCCATGGCACACACCGAAGATGGCCCAACATGGCCAAGTATGTCCACATTCAAAGAACCATGATTCCCGCCCGAGAAGGGCGGCGGCCGATCAGCCGGAGACAGTAGATCTTGCATCGTGCCAAAAGATATCGAAGGCCTCATCGACGTCCACCGGAGATTCGCCGGCAAAGTGGGATGAATGACTACCCTCTCATGTGGAGGAATAGAATAACCCGCATCTTCAGTAGTTTGAATACAATTTTCAGAGGCAGGAAAACGATAACCATGACAAGCTGCGTAGTTTTGAAAAACTGCAAAAGATGTTTTCTTGCTGACAGAATTAGCAGATTTGAATGAGGACTTAAGAGGTCTCTTATGCATGGCCAACAAACCCAGGGCAACACGCCTTTTGGAAGGACTAATAAGAATCCACTCAGCATCACATTCTAATTTCCAGATCTTAAACTCATGACCCCAATTTGGGCCACCATTACCCCAAAGATGAAAGTAACATTTGAAATGATCACATGCAAAAGATCTAAGACTCAGAATAATCATGGCTACTGCTTTGCAAGAGACTTGAAATCCAAATACCTTATCCTTGATCAAGAAAACCATGAACTCAATAGCCGAGCCTCCAAGGGCTGCCTCAAGAGCCGCCGCCACTGAATCTTCATTCAGACGAAAATCATGACGCCCAAAGGAGACAACCATGGTGAAGATCTCCGAATCCTCCATAGGGTGCACAAAAAAACCAGTTGATTGAAAAACCTTATCAGCAAAAACCAAACCCTTAGAGAAGTCCAAGCCAAGGGTGGATCCATCATTGGAACCCATGAAAGATGGGTATGAGCATGTAGATCACAACACGCCAGAGAGATCAGTTGGAGAGAAACTAGAAAAAGATGGCCAGATGAGGAGATCGCCGGAGGTGGTGGGTGTCGCCGGGGAGGAGGTGGGTGGGAGCCATTAGGTTTGGCAGTTTCTTGATAGATATACCAGACACGGTGAAGAGGAGGTCATGGATTAAGATACAACAATGTTTGTTAGATAGTTATTAGCTAGATGGCTTCTTCTCTCTCTTTGGATCCATAGTTATTAGCTAGATGGCTTCTTCTCTCTTTGGATCTCAATACAAAGTTCTCCTCAATTCTCTTGGAGATCTATTCGATGTAATTCTTTTTGCGGTGTGTTTGTCGAGATCCGATGAATTGTGGGTTTATGATCAAGATTATCTATGAACAATATTTGGTTCTTCTCTGAATTCTTATATGTATGATTTGATATCTTTGCAAGTCTCTTCGAAATATCAGTTTGGTTTGGCCTACTAGATTGATCTTTCTTGCAATGGGAGAAGTGCTTAGCGTTGGGTTCAATCTTGCGGTGTCCTTTCCCAGTGACAGCAGGGGCAGCAAGGCACGTATTGTATTGTTGCCATTGAGGATAAAAAGATGGGGTTTATATCATATTGCTTGAGTTTATCCCTCTACATCATGTCATCTTGCCTAATGCGTTACTCTGTTCTTATGAACTTAATACTCTAGATGCATGCTGGATAGCGGTCGATGTGTGGAGTAATAGTAGTAGATGCAGAATCCTTTCGGTCTACTTGACACGGACGTGATGCCTATATACATGATCATGCCTAGATATTCTCATAACTATGCGCTTTTCTATCAATTGCTCGACAGTAATTTGTTTACCCACCGTAGATTATGCTATCTTGAGAGAAGCCACTAGTGAAACCTATGGCCCTCGGGTCTATTTTCCATCTTATAAGTTTCCGATCTATTTTATTTTGCAATCTTTACTTTCCACACTATATCATAAAAATACCAAAAATATTTACCTCATTATCTCTATCAGATCTCACTTTTGCAAGTGGTCGTGAAGGGATTGACAACCCCTTTATCGCGTTGGTTGCAAGGTTCTTATTTGTTTGTGTAGGTACGAGGCGATTTGTGTGTATCCTCCTACTAGATTGATAACTTGGTTCTCAAAAACTGAGGGAAATACTTACGCTACTTTGCTGCATCATCCTTTCCTCTTCAAGGGAAAACCAACGCATGCTCAAGAGGTAGCAAGAAAGATTTCTGGCACCGTTGCCGGGGAGGTGTACACCATGTCAAGTCGAGACATACCAAGTACCCATCACAAACTCTTATCCCTCGCATTACATTATTTGCCATTTGCCTCTCGTTTTCCTCTCCCCCACATCACCCTTTGCCTTTTCTTCGCCTTCCTCCCGTATGTCTTTTTGTTTGTGTTTCCATGTGCCTTCTATTTGCTTGCTAAAAATCTATTGATATGGATCCACTCAAAGTGTTCCACTTGGATCATCTTCGATCCTTATGCGCTCGTGCTGAAACCCCCACTTGCCTAGTTGATGGGAAATCTTTAGATGAGCAAGCTCATTTTGTGCGTCACCGTTTGTCTGAAAAGGGGAGACTCTTATGGGATCAAATAAACAGATTGTTGTGTTATGCTTGGAATGTTTGTGAAATTTATGATTTTACTTGTTGCTCTAAGAACCCTAAAAAACACCTTCCCTACCTATGTGAGTTTAATGATAATGAAATCTTATCTTCTTATGCAAAGGGTGTTTATAGTTACTATCATATCGAACAAATTGAAGAATTTGTTGCTTTTAAGGGTGCTTATGAAGTTGCTTCTTTGATTGAAAAGTATGATATTACTCTCTACGAATCTGAAAATTTTGACATACTTAAATATTGCTATGAAAACTATGCTCATAATGCCTATGTCAAAGAATTTATTGAAAGAATGACCGTTGCTTCTGAAGAAAATAATGATATGCATGAATCTATAGATAATTATGATTTCGATGATTTGATTGAAATATCCCTTGATGAACATGATGCTTGCTATTCTTGTGGCCATGATGCCAATATTTTTGAAGACGAATTTGCTATAATTCCTTATGTTAAACATGAGATCGTTGTTGTTGCGCCCATACTTGATAGTTCCTTTGATGAAAAGCATGATTGCAATGATGTTATTATAAATTCTGTCGATGTCAATTGTGCTAATAATATGCAAAACCCTAAGCTTGGGGATGCTAGTTTTGCTATGTCTACTATTTGTTGCAATGATCATGATTGGAGTGATTCTTCTTATGATCTTGAAAATTTATTTAAGCCCCATGATGAATATGAGATTGGTAATAATGTTTGCAATAATATTGTAAGTGGGTTTGGAAGAGTGTCTACTTTAGATCCCACATATTTGGAGAATGTTCAACCTTATGGTATTTTTGATAAAAGTGGGTTTGGATAAGTCATGAGTTTAGTAAATGTTAATCCCACTATTTTGGAAGAGTGTCAACTTTGCATACATGTGGATCGTGTTAAGAATATGTTTTGTGATAGCTATACTATTGAATTTGCTTATGATCCTACATGTAATTATTATGAGAGAGGAAAGTATGGTTGTATAAATTTTCATGTTACTAAATTACCTCTCGTTACGTTGAGATTGTTATTGTTTCTTTCGGCTTCCTTGCATATGCTAGTTTTTTCTTGCCTTGATAATTTGTTTGCCTATAATATGCCTATGCATAGGAAGTATTTTAGACTTAGATGTGTTTGTCACATGTTTTATGATGCTCTCTTTGAGTTTCAATTACTATCATCCTTGTGAGCATCAATAAAAATTATGCCTAGCTAGGGGCGTTAAACGATAGCGCTTGTTGGGAGGCAACCCAATTTTATTTTTGTTTCTTGCTTTTTATTTATTTTTAGTAATAAATAATTGATCTAGCCTCTGGTTAGATGTGGTTTTATGTTTTAATTAGTGTTTGTGCCAAGTAAAACCTATAGGATCTTCTTGGATGATAGTTATTTGATCTTGCTGAAAAAGTCAGAAACTTTCTGCTCACGAAAACAATTGTTAAAAATCACCAGAACGTGATAAAATACTGATTCCAATTGCAGTAGATTAATAAACAAATTATTTAGGTCGTCCTATTTTGGTAGAATTTTTGAGTTAAAGAAAGTTTGCGTTTGATACAGATTACTACAGACTGTTCTGTTTTTGACAGATTCTGTTTTTCGTGTGTTGTTTGCTTATTTTGATGAATCTATGGCTAGTATCGGGGGGTATGGACCATAGAGAAGTTGGAATACAGTAGTTTTAACACCAATATAAATAAATAATAAGTTAATTACAGTACCTTAAAGTGGTGGTATGTTTTATTTTGCTAACAGAGCTCATGAGATTTTCTGTTGAGTTTTGTGTTGTGAAGTTTTCAAGTTTTGGGTAAAGATTTGATGGATTACGGAATAAGGAGTGGCAAGAACCTAAGATTGGGGATTCCCAAGGCACCCCAAGGTAAAATTCAAGGACAAACAAAATCCTAAGCTTGGGGATGCCCCGGAAGGCATCCCCTCTTTCGTCTTCGTCCATCGGTAACTTTACTTGATGCTATATTTTTATTCACCACATGATATGTGTTTTGCTTGGAGCATCTTGTAAGATTTGAGTCTTTGATTTTTAGTTTACCACAATCACCCTTTCTGTACACACCTTTCTGGAGAGACACACATGATTCGGAATTTATTAGAATACTCTATGTGCTTCACTTATATCTTTTGAGCTAAATAATTTTGCTCTAGTGCTTCACTTATATCTTTGTAGAGCACGGTGGTGGTTCTATTTTATAGAAATTATTGATCTCTCATGCTTCACTTAAATTATTTTTAGAGTCCTTTAGAATAGCATGGTAATTTGCTTTGGCTATAAAATTAGTCCTAATGCGATAGGCATCCAAGATGGATATAATAAAAATTTCATATAGAGTGCATTGAATACTATGAGAAGTTTGATACTTGATGATTGTGTTGAGATATGAAGGTGGTGATATTAAAGTTGTGCTAGTTGAGTAATTGTGAATTTGAGAAATACTTGTGTTGAAGTTTGCAAGTCCAGTAGCATGCACGTATGGTAACCGTTGTGTAACAAATTTGAAACATGAGGTGTTCTTTGATTGTCATCCTTATGAGTGGCGGTCAGGGACGAGCGATGGTATTTTCCTACCAATCTATCCCGCTAGGAGCATGCGCGTAGTGCTTGGTTTTTGATGACTTGCAGATTTTTGCAATAAGTATGTGAGTTCTTTATGACTAATGTTGAGTCCATGGATCATATGCACTCTCACCCTTCCGTCATTGCTAGCCTCTTCGGTACCGTGCATTGCCCTTTCTCACCTCGAGAGTTGGTGCAAACTTCGCCGGTGCATCCAAGCCCCGTGATATGATACGCTCTATCACACATAAACCTCCTTATATCTTCCTCAAAATAGCCACCATACCTACCTATTATGGCATTTCCATAGCCATTCCGAGATATATTGCCATGCAACTTTCCACCGTTTCATTTATTATGACACGCTTCATCATTGTCATATTGCCTTGCATGATCATGTAGTTGACATCGTATTTGTGGCAAAGCCACCATGCATAATTCATCATACATGTCACTCTTGATTCATTGCCCATCCCGGTACACCGCCGAAGGCATTCATGTAGAGTCATATTTTGTTCTAAGTATCGAGTTGTAATCTTTGAGTTGTAAATAAATAGAAGTGTGATGATCATCATTATTAGAGAATTGTCTCAAAAAAAAGGAGAAAGGCCAAATAAAAAAAAGGCCCAAAAAAAGGGACAATGTTACTATCCTTTTCCACACTTGTGCTTCAAAGTAGCACCATGATCTTCATGATAGAGAGTCTCTTATTTTGTCACTTTCATATACTAGTGGGAATTTTCATTATAGAACTTGGCTTGTATATTCCAACGATGGGCTTCCTCAAATGCCCTAGGTCTTCATGAGCAAGCAAGTTGGATGCACACCCACTTAGTTTATTTTGTTGAGCTTTCATACATTTATAGCTCTAGTGCATCCGTTGCATGGCAATCCCTACTCCTTGCATTGACATCAATTGATGGGCATTTCCCTAGCCCGTTGATTAGCCGCATCAATGTGAGACTTTCTCCATTTTTGTCTTCTCCACATAACCCCCATCATTATATTCTATTCCACCCATAGTGTTATATCCATGGCTCACGCTCATGTATTGCGTGAAAGTTGAAAAAGTTTGAGATTACTAAAGTATGAAACAATTGCTTGGCTTGTCATCGGGGTTGTGCATGATGAGAACATTCTTGTGTGACGAAAATGGAGCATGACCAAACTATATGATTTTGTAGGGATGAACTTTCTTTGGCCATGTTATTTTGAGAAGACATGATTGCTTAGTTAGTATGCTTGAAGTATTATCATTTTTATGTCAATATTAAACTTTTATCTTGAATCTTTCGGATCTGAACATTCATGCCACAGTAAAGAAAATTACATTGAAGATTATGTTAGGAAGCATTCCACATAAAAATTCTGTTTTTATCATTTACCTACTCGAGGACGAGCAGGAATTATGCTTGGGGATGCTTGATACGTCTCCAACGTATCTATAATTTTTGATTGTTCCATGCTATTATATTATCTGTTTTGGATGTTTAATGGGCTTTATTATGGATACGTTATTAGCTAGATGGCTTCTTCTCTCTCTTTGGATCTCAATACAAAGTTCTCCTAGATTCTCTTGGAGATCTATTCGATGTAATTCTTTTTGTGGTGTGTTTGTCGAGATCCGATGAATTGTGGGTTTATGATCAAGATTATCTATGAACACTATTTGGTTCTTCTCTGAATTCTTATATGTATGATTTGATATCTTTGCAAGTATCTTCGAATTATCAGTTTAGTTTGGCCTACTAGATTGATCTTTCTTGCAATGGGAGAAATGCTTAGCTTTGGGTTCAATCTTGTTGTGTCCTTTCCCAGTGACAGCAGGGGCAGCAAGGCACGTATTGTATTGTTTCCATCGAGAATAAAAAGATGGGGTTTACATCATATTGCTTGAGTTTATCCCTCTACATCATGTCATCTTGCCTAATGCGTTACTCTATTCTTATGAACTTAATACTCTAGATGCATGCTGGATAGCGGTCGATGTGTGGAGTAATAGTAGTAGATGCAGAATCGTTTCGGTCTACTTGACACGGACGTGATGCCTATATACATGATCATGCCTAGATATTCCCATAACTATGCGCTTCGCTATCAATTGCTCGACAGTAATTTGTTAACCCACCGTAGATTATGCTATCTTGAGAGAAGCCACTAGTGAAACCTATGGCCCCCGGGTCTATTTTCCATCATATAAGTTTCCGATCTATTTTATTTTGCAATCTTTACTTTCCAATATATATCATAAAAATACCAAAAATATTTACCTTATTATCTCTATCAGATCTCACATTTGCAAGTGGCCGTGAAGGGATTCACAACCCCTTTATCGCGTTGGTTGCAAGGTTCTTATTTGTTTGTGTAGGTACGAGGCGATTTGCGTGTATCCTCCTACTGGATTGATACCTTGGTTCTCAAAAACTAAGTGAAATACTTATGCTACTTTGCTGCATCACCCTTTCCTCTTCAAGGGAAAACCAACATATGCTCAAGAGGTAGCAGCACATCACCTCACCAGGTCCTTAGTGCCTTCGTATTCTCATGGGACGATCACGAGCAGAACAGCAAGCGCGCATCACCCCTCGTATATTGTAACTAACTAATACACACGAGCCTCAGGAGACAGGACCTCAAGTAGCCTCGCCAATGCCTCACCGCCCCAGAAGAACCCGTGTGGTCGAGTAGCATTCCAGCTCGTAAAAGGCTAACGGGGTTTACCTTAATTCATTACAAAACAGGGGACATGCGCAAGATCAAAAGCTCCAGAGAAGCTCGCCAAGCTATGTTATCCCACACTCGCCAGCTTGAGCCTTACCACTAACACTTTATTTTCTCGCGACCTCGCCCGGGCGAGGAATCCCCCCTCTTAATATTCCGAGAGCCGCTTCCTCGCCAAAGGGGACCTCTTGAGCATCGCGTCTGAGGGCTCTTACCGGACCTCGCGTCACTCACCTCCTGGTCTTGACCACGGCATCGCGACCTGGTATACCAACGATGGATGAAGCTCGCCTGGGGAGTGGGTCCTGTCGATGTAGAGCACTGAGCCATCGCAAGAACAAAAGGGGACACGTGCCCAAGCGACAAACACGAATACAACATGAGATGGAAACATTAATATGAAGGCACAGGTGCGACGATTCTAACACCCCCCCCGGGGCCCCTCATAACTTTGATGCAGGAAAGAGAATAAAAGAAAAGGCCTCCCAAAGGCCGCAGCTCAGGGGGCGCCAGCTCCGGCGTCGCGGCACCTAGTCGGTGTCCTCCTCCTCCTTGACCCAGGCACGGCGGCGCGGCGGCTCATCGTAGTCGTCGTCGCTTGAGCTTTTCTCGGAGGAGGTGTCGTCGCTGCTAGACGCATCACGGGCGTGGCCAAGGGCAAGTTCAACATCAAGGGCCTCGCCGCCGCTATTGCTGCCCCCAGGCAGCACTCCAGGCACTCATCATCTTCCCCGAAGACCTTGAAGAAAAGCGTCGTTGCCCCGTCGTACTTAAAGTGGAGGGCGTGCCTCCCCTTTGAGCCGCAGGTGCGGGCGATCGCTCCCCATCCCCGGGTCACGAAGACATCACCGGAGAAGGTGGCCTCGACCTCCGCCTGCGAGGACTGGTTGCAGTAGCCGTCGTGCTATAGCCACAGCTCGACGGGCCCCCTCATTGGCAGTTACTCCGCCAAGAACCGCGGGAGTCGGATCCAGGTGCGCGGCGGCATCGCAACCCACACCATGAACTCGCGAGTCGTGCTATCAGCATGGCCCCGCAGATGAGGTGGTTGAACGGCCGTCGCCTGCCTCCCTCTGCTTTGTCCTCCACGGCTTCCACCGCCGCCGGGGGCAACACGGACGCGCACGGGAGCGTGCTCGGGCACCTGAGGGACCGTCGCTGGCGTCGCGGTGGAATTGCGGGAACGGTCACGCCCCCTCTTGGGCGGCGGCGAGCCTGGCCCCTCCTGGGGGGCTTTCCCTTTCTCGATAGCTAAAAACCTCCTCACCGATGCCATGGGTGCTGCAGCAAGAGTGCAGAATGGAGGAGCAAGAAGATGAAGATGGGCTAGGGGCTCCGCTCCCCTCGCCCTCTTATAGGTGATCAGAGGCCAACCATCGACCCTTCGCATTCGGGCAATGATGGCCCTGCGGGCGTGCACCAGTCCGTTGTTAGCTTGGGCAGTTGCCGAGGTAACGTGGGTAAGTGGAGGCGTCCATGTCCCGTCGTGCACCACGCGTCAGCCTTGCCCCGCAGGTGGTTAGGGCCGACGATGCTTCTTCCTTGCCCCTTGGCTTCGCCTCGAATTCAGCTCGAGCGAGCCTTGGGCCTGGGGGCTACTCTCGGCGTTCTGGGATCAGGGGTACCCAGATCTGCCTACATGCAGCCCATGGCGTGGCTCCTTCGATGGCCTGGTAACGCCTAGCTGCAGGACCCTCCAAATCAAGACCCTAGTGAGGCCCCCCGGCATCACGAGGAGAACAACGCCAAGACCTTCGGAGGAACAGCTCTCCGAGCCTGCCACCCGAGGAGCGGAGATTCCTATGCAGGCACCCAGCCTCATGAGGCTGCGATGACGTGAGCCATGACGATCGAGGCCAGGCGGGCACCAACGGGCGCAGAGGAGGCAGTTTCCTCTTTGGTGCTAAGGAGACAAGGACAAACGCGGGTTCTCAAGGAATCCCCCAAAGGTTAACATTCCGGTGCAATAAGACCAAGACCACAAGCTTGGCAGGACGGATGTCATTGCCGAGCGCACTGCTGTGTCATGGCCAGAAGCTTTGCAGGCAAAGTCCTCCTTTTGCAAGGATAAGATGTACTACTTATCCCCTTTCAAATTCGCTGTTGTGGGATCCCTTCCCACCTAAGTTTTGAGAGAAAAGGACCAAGGCCACTATAAATATATGTGAGCCTCCACCGTAGAAGGGGATGGGATCCATTCCACCCTCACTTCCTGAGCCCTGCGAGGCTGCTCATCCACTGTACTAGTTCATCTTCAGCCACCTCATGAGGCCAATCCACCACAAAGCAGGAGTAGGGTTTTACACCGCAAGGTGGCCCGAACCTGGGTAAAACAACTGTGTTCATCTTCTTTCCCGCTTGCGTGTACTCGACGAGTCTAGGCTGTAGGGTGGTGAGCATGAGACTTGAGTTGGTTGGGATCTTCGCACATGCCCCAGAGTTCGAACCTTCTTGGGTCTGTGGAGCCCTGAATCCGACAGGTTCCACCGAAACATACTGATTAGTGAGACCGAAAGTAAACTTTCCGTGAAAGCCTGGCATCTCGGAGCCGCCGAACCACAACTCGGTCCAACCAAAATGGTGTGTTTAGGCTCTGTGAGTGCTTCGGTGTCACCGAAATGATCAACTCGGTAGCTTTGAAATACTTTTTTGTGAAAATCTAAAACTAAAGTTTGAACTGAAAAACTCTCTGCTTTTTGTCATAACTCATCCATTCTGCCCATACCCATCTATTCACAGGGTCAGCTTTGCAAGATGTCAAGTGCCAGTGATAGCCAGAACTAGTATGAACACAATGTTGACCTTAGTGAGGTCTCTAGTCCCAATGAGAGCTATGATGAGGGCAGCAGGAGCACTCCAAGCAACTTGCGAAAGGCTGCCATAAGAGCAAAGAAGAAGAGAACCTCAGACAGTGAGGATAAGGATTTCGTTACTGATGAGGCCACTTCCAAGAAGAAGGCAATACTTAGAAAAGAGAATGGCTCAACTGCTAGCACTAAGCTAGGTGCCAAGGAAAGGACTGCTATCAGGAGAGTTCCAATGCAAAACCTCGAAAATCATCACCTCCACAATAGATAATGACTTTCACACTTGAGGAGCCGAGTGGTGTTGAAGGTGATGCCAGCAAGAAGAAGAAGAGGATAAGGAAGACTACTACTAGAGTGATTGGCAGACCATCCATGATGAGGGATGAGGAGGAAGAGGAGGAAGAACCAGAAGTAGAAGCACCTCCTGCTAAGGCACAGAAACTCATGTCTTATGTCATGAAGACAGCTCCTCCCTCCAAACCCAAGTCCAAGACCAAGGTTTCTCCACCCAAGAGGTCAACAAGAAACAATCCAGCTACTGAGAAGAACCAGGCCCTAGTGCCAGAAGTTCAGGATGATGATGAGCCACTAGTGCCCAAGAAGCTCAAGCCCAAGATCCCAGACCATGACAATGCACACCCTATTGCAGAAAATATTATGCTCGGGAAAGACAAGGGTCTGCGGGAGTGGAGGAAAGTGGATCCCTGTTCAGTTAGAAGGAGGACTGCTTGTGATTACTGTTTCCATGCCAGAGAACAACAAGACTTTTATGAGACAATTTTGCTTGATAAGAAGCCCATTTTCAGTGACATGAAGTGGTTGGACTGGAAATAAATTAACGCAAATGAAGATTATTTCCCCCACATTCATGAGAGTTTCAAACTTGACGGAGTTGATGCCTTTGTTGGTCAGAAGCTCACCAAGTTGAACGATGAGATGATCATGCAATTCTACTCCACCGCACACTTCTATCCACATGGGAGAATTGCATGGATGACTAAGGGTTCCTAGTACTAGCCATCAATATCTGAGTGGGCTGCACATCTTAATGCCCCTGAGGAAGAGGAAGATGATGTTGATGTCTATGGCAAACCCAGGATGGATCTTCCATGTCTAATATGTATAATACTATTCCTGATGATGATTTGGAAACTTAGAAGCTTGGTCAGTCAAGCATCTGCTAGCAGGTTTGGCCACCGCCAACACCATTTTGAGGCTGGAGATGAGAGGATGATCCATGGCCACTCCATCAATTTGCTTTACTTGTTTGACTCCCCACCTTAGAAGTTCAAAGTTATGAGTTTGATTGTTGAGACGGTCAAGAGGACAACTGCTGACCAGAAAAGGTATTGTGGATATGCCCCACACATCCAGATGCTTATCAACTCCAAAGTTGGTACAAACACATATCTACTAGATCGTGAGCACCTCCCTCTTCAGCCAGAGTGCGAGGACAATGTGGTGGTGATGGATCCCGCACACCCCACATCAATTGAGGCTCAAGAGAAGTCTCACGCAGCAGCAGCAACAAAAGCAGCAAAAGAAGCTACAACTCCAAATGCACCCATTGCAAATCACAAGACCAAGCAGGACCAGATGACATATCTTCTGAAAGCAACACTGAGGATTGAGTGAAGTCTGGCCAACTTAGCCAAGAACCAGGAGAGCTTAGAGTGGATTATGGAGGACAAGATGTACAATCTTGATGTCAAGGTCACAGAGATTCGGTCTAGTGTGGAGAAGCTTAGAGATGATGCCGAGGATAGATATGAGCACCGTACTACTTAGAGGTTCCAAACTGTGCCAATGGCACCCAAGTCTTCAGTTGTGCCAGTTGAGGACACGAGGACCACTCACTCTACACTTGCCACTACTGCTAGAGTGCCACCTCCAGTATCTACACCACCACTTCAGCAGACATCTTCAGAGGCATTTGCAGATGCACTTCTCTCAACGCCATAATGCACACCGGAGCCACAAGCCAGAAAACCCCTCCAGGAGCTCCAGGGGATCGTGCCTAAAGAGACACATAGCTCTATACCTTTTCAAGCTTTTTTGTACTTGTTGCCAAAGGGGGAGAAATTGTATAGATCATTAGGCTGAGAGATAGAGAGAGTCTCGCTTTTTGCTATTTGGTTTTATTGAGTTTTTGCTACTATGTTCGTTTGATTCGTGCTACTTGATCGTTTGATGCTTGCGTGATACTATGTTTGTACCTATGTGGTTGATCATACTCTGCTTAATGTGTGCTCAATGCTTATCTCTACAATTATCTGTGTATGATCATTCACTTATGTCTTTGGTGATGCATGCATGTTATCTCACTCTTATGATTTTGTGTGCTCCACCAAGATGTATGTGACATGAAAGAGTGACCCATGATACTAATCGATTGTGCATTTGCACTCAAACGCAAAATTTTAATAATGCACAAATTTAGGGGGAGCTCTTACTTATCATATACTTCTCAAAGCGACGATGTATTTCATTCATTTAATCATTTTTTTAAGCTTTGATCTATATGTTCTCATCAATTACCAAAAAGGGGGAGATTGAAAGTACAACTAATCCCCGAGCGGTTTTGGTAATTCATAACAACATATAGCTCATTGAACTAATACCCATTCAAGATAAATATTTCAGGATATTCAATGATTGGCATGGCATGAGATAGAGATGTGGACCCCTCAAAATGCTAAGGACAAAGTTTGGCAAAAGCTCAAGACTCTTCATTTCTATTTTAGTGACCCAATATCACATTGAGTCCATAGGAAAGCCAATACTATTAAAAGGGGATGATGTGTTGCTTAATGGTCTACTTGCTCAAAGTGCTTACTGATATTGCTCCAAAAACCTTAGCCAGTTCTTTCTATCCGGAGCCACTGAGTTCATTTGACATAGCCACTACCAGAAACCCTAATGGTTCAGTCACACCGATATGAATCTCGGTCTCACCGTGATGGCCTTGCCAACTCTCTGTTACTTGTTGCAATTATTTCGGTCTCACTGAGATGGCTTGCCAGCTCTCTGTTGTCTTATTGCTTCACTTTAGTCCTACCGAGTTGATGCAATCGGAGCCACCGAGACGAGGTTTGCCCTAAGCCCTAGCACATCGGCCCCGCCGAGATTCCCAAAGATCATATTTTTAACAGATCGGTGCCATCGAGTTTAACTAATCGGTGCCACCGAGATGAGTCAAATATGTGTAACGGTTGGATTTTGTGTGGAGGCTATATATACCCGTCCACTCCTTCTCCATTTGTGAGAGCGCCATCAGAACATGCCTACACTTCCACCATTCATTTTTTGAGAGAGAACCACCTACTCATGTGTTGAGATCAAGATATTCCTACCATTTGAGCCTTGATTTCTAGCCTTCCCCAAGTTGCATTCCACTCAAATCCCTCTTCCACCATAGCCAAATCTGTGTGAGAGAGTTGAGTGTTGGGGAGACTATCATTTGAAGCACAAGAGCAAGGAGTTCATCATCAACACACCGTCTATTACCTTTTGGAGAGTGGTGTCTCCTAGATTGGTTAGGTGTTGCCTGGGAGCCTCCGTTGTGATGTAGAGTTGAACCAAAAAGGTTGTAAGGGCAAGGAGATCGCGTACTTCGTGAAGATCTACCCGAGTGAGGCAAGTCCTTCGTGGGCGATTGCCATGGTGGGATAGACAATGTTGCTTCTTCATGGACCCTTCTTGGGTGGAGCCCTCCGTGGACTCGCACAATCGTTACCCATCGTGGGTTGAAGTCTCCATCAACGTGGATGTATGATCTCCGTGTCTCCATTTCACTTGCCTTCTCCAAACCCTTCCCTTTACCTTCATATGCAATATTTTACATTTCGCTGCTATACTCTTAGAATTGCATGTGTAGGTTGATTGCTTGACTTGTGCTAATTGCTAAAATCTGCCCACAACTAAAATTGGGAAAAGGAAAGATTTTTATTTGGTCAAGTAGTCTAATCACCCCCTCTAGACATACTTTCGATCCTACACCTTGCCGTCGGGAAGGCTGTCACTGCCTGTGCACAAGTCTGGGATACTAAGGACCCAAATCTTAGTGCACCGACACTCTGTCCCCATTGACCCGGAGGAGGCACTCCTCCGCGAGGTGATACAGAAGCCGCTGACCATGACGGAGACCGAAGCCCGGCGCCTTCGTCACAAGAACGCGAAGGCACTCCACCTCGGTCTCGAGGCGTCCAAGCGCCTCGCCCGAGAGAAGGAGATCGCCGCTGCCAAGGGCGCCCGCCATGTGAAGGAGCATCATTGCCTCTTCCACCGCCTCTCCAGGTACATTTTGTCCACATAGGAGAGCGGTACCACCACGGACGACGACAACCTTCCCGCCACCGACGTGTACATGGAGGAGATGGACCGCCGCGTCACCCATCGCATGGGCAAGGGCCCGACCAAGAAGTGGTGAACTCTGCCCGTCCACCATGACTGTTTAGATTTTAGTTATTTTTAGGTTCGTTTCATGTTTATTTGAACTAGCTTAGCCCTTTTCGATGAACAAATTGCATGTTCGATGTCTGCAACTAATAAGTTTATGCTATGTCTATGATATATGTACTATGCATGGGTTGGTATGAAATAGGGTATCCGTATTTGGAGTTTGCAGTGGCGGAGCCAGAAAAATATGACAAAGGGGCCGAGTTTAAAGCTTGTTGGGACGGGTCAATCCATCAAAAACACCATTTTAGTAGAAAAAAACACTATTACTATTCGTACTATATGATACCCCGCGCGTTGCTACGGGAATTTGTTGCATCGTATAGGAGAAGGATTTATTAAGTGAGTAAATAGTAAACCATGAAAAAATTCATCAAAAAAGTTATGAGAGGCTTCAAAAATTTCATTGGTAAAGAAGGTTAGCTTGTCAGTTTCACAAAATTTTCATAGTACTGAAGTAGTTAACTTTTTGTCAGATTACCAGCGAAGATTGAACCAATGAATCATAATGAATATGAAAAAATTTAGTTGAACGTGCTGGAACAAAGAGACCTATATGAAGAAGAACTGGAGCAACACGCCTGCGAGAGGAGGGGGAAATCATAAATTTGAGCATGAAGAAGATACTTGGGAAGAAGAAGAAGTGGAAAAGGGGGAAGAAGTAACCTCTCCAAACAAAACTACCAAGGGCAAGGTACAAGAAGCGGTCTATCAGTTTAATGCCCGGGGAAGCAGTGGAGTGGGGAGAGGTTCTCCTAACCATAGAGGACGAGGCAATACACTTGGGAGAAATCAAGTGTACAGACAGGTGGATATGGATGGTCAGCCTAGAGGTAATAGGAGGGGGCAGGCACCCCTTATGTTGGTTGATCTGGAGACTCTGAATAAAAAGAGGGAAAACGAAGATGAACTCTCAGCTGAGTCCCAGACAAATAACAGAGATTCTAAGAAGAAGAAAGCTGCAGGGGAAAATAGTTCGACCAGTTTGGTCGAGGCTACTAATCAGCCCCGCCGGGACCAATGAATTGCTTTGTGTGGAACTGTCGCGGGCTTGGGAACTCGGACATAGTTTGAGAGGTCCACCATTTGGTGAGAGTGGAAGCGCCCGCCTTGGTCTTTGTTTCTGAAACCAAGATCGAGGGGTCAAGAGTTGCTGATTTGACGACAGAGTTGGGTTTTGCTGGGTGTGTGCCCGTAAGCAGTGCAGGTGTAAGTGGTGGTTTGGCCCTTTTTTGATCACATGAGGTGGATGTTACTCTAAACAATTATTCTGATCAACACATTGATGTCAATGTCCAGAATGTTGGTTCTGATCGCAAGATGTGGCGATTCACTGGCTTTTATGCTAAAAGCTAGGAGAAGTGAGAGATCCCAGAGCTGGGACCGATTGAGACTGTTGAATGCACAAAGCTCGTTGTCGTGGCTATGCGGAGGTGACTTTAATGAGATCCTTGATAACAGTGAGTATTTTGGCTCACACGATATAGCGGAGTGGAAAATGGCGGGATTTCGGGAGGTTATTGCTGATTGTGAATTCCATGACTTGGGATTCACAGGAATGCCATACACGTGGGACCATCGTCAGGATGACACAGCGAATGTGAAAATGCGGTTGGATAGGTTTCTTGCCAATCCAGCCTTTTTGTCTATGTATGCAGCGACAAGGGTGCGTCATATCCCATCCCCTAGATCTGATCATTGTTTAGTTACAGCCAGGATTAAGAACCTGATTGCTAAAGAAAGGATGGGACATCACAATTTTCTCTATGAGGATGCATGGCATCGGGAAGAGTCATATTTATCCAGGGTTGAGAGTGGCTGGATGCATGGGGAGGGGAACGGTTCCTGGTGGGCCTCCAAACTAAGTTAATTCACATGCAAAGCCACCTGACCGACTGGAAAGAAAAGAGATTTGGTGATGTAAGGAAAAGTTGAAAAAGGCCAGGAAGGAGTTTGAGAAGGAGAAGTGTAAATCGTTACATCGGGGCTCCTTGTAGCGTGAGAAGGAGCTGCCGAAGTAGCTAAATGAGCTACTATCGAGGGAAGAGATTATCGCACGACAAAGATCATGCGTTAGTTGGTTGCGAGTCGGCGATCGCAATACTGAGTTTTTATACGCACAGTTGACTGCAAGACGTGTGCGAAACAGAATTTCGGCCTTGGTGGACTCTCATGGGCAGCTTTGTGAGAGCAAGGAGTCAATACAGGAGGAGGTCCAGAATTTCTATACCAATCTATATACTGCCCAGGAGGATTTGCTGATAGATGAAGTGTTGCATCATGTTCCAGTGAAGGTCACAACGCAAATGAATGGCAGGATCACTAGGCCTTTCCAAGCCGAGGAGGTCCATACTGCTCTGTTCGGGATGGCTCCTTCGAAAGCACCGGGGGAGGATGGATTTAATGCTGGTTTCTATCAGCGGCATTGGCAGTTGATCGGTGAGGAGGTGACTAGTGCAGTTCTCAACTTTCTGAATGGAGGCCACATGCCGGAGACGGTGAATAGGACAGTGATTGTCCTAATACCTAAGGTTAAAAATCCTCAAAATAGTACTCATTACATACCTATTTCTTTGTGTAATGTTATTTGTAAGATATGCTCAAAAGTATTGGATAATCGTCTCCGTGAGATTCTAGATAAGATTATCTCTGAGGAGGAAAGTGCCTTCATGCGAGGGCGACTCATTACTAATAACATTCTTATAGCATATGAGTGTGTCCATGCCATGAAGAGGAAAAAAGGAAAACAGGGTTGGTGTGTGGTCAAAATTGACATGTTGAAGTCATATGGTCACGTGGAATCGGACTATTTACAAGGAATGATGATCTAGTTGGGATTCTCGGAGGAATGGGTTTCCCTAGTGATGAAATGTGTTAACTCGGTCTCTTTTCAGGTGAAAGTGAATGGGGAACTACTACCACCATTCCATCCCTCGAGAGGTTTAAGACAGGGCGACCCCGTCTCCCCGTACTTGTTCCTGCTCTGTGGGGAGGGGTTATCATGTATGTTGAAGAACTATGATGGAGGATGGATCGAAAGAGGTATTAGAGCGGGAATGAGGTCCCCATGGGTCTCGCATTTGCTGTTTGTGGACGACTGCTTGATGTTTATGAAAGCATATAGTAGGAGTGCTTCTAGGCTCAATGAAATCCTCAATGCTTATAGCCTTGGGTCTGGCCAAAGTGCTAACAAACAGAAGAGTTCTGTATTTTTTAGCCCAAAGTGTGGGGCATCAGTAAAGAGAGGGGTCCAAAATGCTTTGCAAATTCATAAAGAGGCCCAGACAGAGAAAAACCTTGGCTTACCGACGGCAGCAGGAAAGATCACAGAGCAAAATTTTGAGCATATTGTTGAGTCTACTCGTTCTAGAGTCCAGGGGTAGGATTACCAGGAAGCATCTTGTGCAGGAAGAGAGGTGCAACTCAAGTCAGTGATCCAAGCATTACCGGCCTTCTCTATGAGTCGTTTCAAACTCACTAAAGGCTCATGTAGAAAAGTAATGACAGTCATGTCCAAGTATTGGTGGGCAGGATCACTTGATAAGAGAGGGATGCATTGGCAAGCTTGGTCAAAGATGGCCATCTCGAAGTCGAAGGGAGGGCTCGCATTCTGAGACCTAGAGTTGTTTAATGATGCCATGTTAGCAAAACAGGCATGGAAACTCTTGGTTAAGCCAGAGAGCTTGTGTTCAAGGGTATTGCGAGGGCGGTATTACCCTGATGGAAATTTCCTACAGGCTACTTGTCCAGCTAGGTCATCCCGTACATGGCAGGCGATCATACAAGGATGGGAGGTCCTTGATGTCGCTTGAAGCTACGTCGGTATTTCCCCAAAGAGGAATCGATGATGCAACACAGTGGCGGTAGGTATTTCCCTCGGATATGAGACCAAGGTTATCGAACCAGTAGGAGAACTGTAACGCCCACGATGCGGCTATATCTCCCACGTGTCGAGGCACGACTTAGAGGCATAACCGCATTGTGGTTTTGTCGCAAGAAGGGTAATCTTCACACAATCCCATGTAACGAGAGTTGGCTTACAATCGCCACTTCACACAATACATAAATTAATTCATACATCATCCAAAATCCACACATAGACCGACTGCGGTCAAATCCAAATGAAAATAAGATAACCCCAAATGCTAGATCCCCGATCGTCCCAACTGGGCTCCACTACTGATCATCAGGAAAAGAAACATAGTAACGACCACGTTCCTCATCGAACTCCCACTTGAGCTCGGTTACGTCATCTGTACTGGCATCGTCGGCACCTGCAACTATTTTGGTAGAATCTGTGAGTCACGAGGACTCAGCAATCTCACACCCGCGAGATCAAGACTATTTAAGCTTATAGGAAATGATGGTGTAATGAGGTGGAGCTGCAGCAGGCACTAAGCATATATGGTGGCTAACATACCCAAAAGAGAGCGAGAAGAGAAGCAACGCAACGGTCGCGAAGCTAGAAGTGATCAAGAAGTGATCCTGAAACTACTTACGTTCATGCATAACACAAACCGTGTTCACTTCCCGGACTCCGTCGAGAAGAGACCATCACGGCTACTCACACGGTTGATGTATTTTAATTAAGTCAAGTGACAAGTTCTCTACAACCGGACATTAACAAATTCCCATCTGCCTCATAACCGCGGGCACGGCTTTCGAAAGATAATACCCTGTAGGGGTGTCCCAACTTAGCCCATTATAAGCTCTCACGGTCAACGAAGGATAAACCTTCTCCCAGGAAAACCCGATCGGTCTCGGAATCCCGGTTTACAAGACATTTCGACAATGGTAAAACAAGACCAGCAAAGCCGCCCGAATGTGCCGACAAATCCCGATAGGAGCTGCACATATCTCGTTCTCAGGGCACACCGGATAAGCGAAGCGTACAGGTACCAACATAACCCAAGTTGCCAAGGGACGGTCCCGCACGGTGCTCTAGTATTGGACCAGCACTTAGAGGAACACTGGCCCGGGGGTTTGAATAAAGATGACCCTCGGGCTCGCGAAAACCCAAGGGAAAAGGCTTAGGTGGAAAATGGTAAAACCAAGGTTGGGCCTTGCTGGAGGAGTTTTGTTCAAGGCGAACTGTCAAGGGAGTCCCATAAATCACCCAACCGTGTAAGGAACGCAAACTCAAGGAACATAATACCGGTATGACGGAAACTAGGGCGGCATGAGTGGAACAAAACACCAGGCATAACGCCGAGCCTTCCACCCTTTACCAAATATACAGATGCATTAATTAAATAAGAGATATTGTGATATTCCAAAATATCCATGTTCCAACATGGAACCAACTTCAACTTCACCTGCAACTAGCAAGGCTATAAGAAGGGCTGAGCAAAAGCGGTAACTTAGCCAAACAACGATTTGCTAGGAAAGGATGGTTAGAGGATTAACATGGCAATATGGGAGGCATGATATAGCAAGTGTTAGGTAGCGCAGCATGGCAATAGAACGAACAACTAGCAAAGCAAAGATAGAAGTGATTTCGAGGGTACGGTCATCTTGCCTTCAAGGTTCTCAGAGTTGTCGAAAGCATGATCCTCGTAAGCGTACTCAACAGGTTCCTCGTTCATGAACTCGTCTCCCAGCTCTACCCAAAACAAGAACACAAGCAACGGAACCACAATCAATCACGGGAAATGCACAAGCAACATGATGCAATACATGCATGGTATACAAGATGTGGTATGCGATGCATATGCGTGCTCCGGAAGAAAAAAATGATGAACAAGGCAGTAACTTGGCAAACCAAGCATGCCACTGGAAAGATGAGATGATTTTGGTATAAATCGATATAAAGATCACCGGAAACGGATGCACGGTTTGCAAATGGCAAGCAAAACAAGAATGACACGAATCTGCGATTAACAACATGATAGCACTTAAAATACACCAAGTAACTATGCTACAGCACCACAACATAGCAACAAAGCATATGGCAGCAATCTACAGGAGATGCTTGACAAAAGATGAACACTGAGCTACGGCTAGATCACAACATAACAGGCTCAAACAAGCATGGAAAGAGTGCAAAAGATATCAGGTTCACAGACTTCGTGAAATTACTGGACACGGCTGAAACAGCATCAGGTAGCAATGTTCAGAGCAAGCAACCAACTTGCTACAGGAACTTAACATATCAAAGCAAGGCATGGCATGAATCTACTAAATGCATAGAACAAAATTCCCGTACTGACCATAAGCCAAAAGGAACAGAAGATATGATGGCAACCATGTAAACATAGAAAGTTTCGTTAACAGGTTCAGACTTAGCAGAAAACAGAGCATGGCAGAAACAGTATTATGAAGGAATCTTTGTGAGCTTGATTCACTCAACACAAAGCAATTCATGACAAAACAAGCAAACCTACAGCACGATGGCATGTTCGTGAAGCTATGCATGGCAAGACCAAGTACATAGAATGTATGCATCAACTACAACAACCTTGGCAAAATTGAATAACACGTAAACAATCTGCCAGAAATAGTTTATAGCAAAAGTAGAGCAAGATTAACGCATGCTATGGCACTCCATAATTGTAAAAAGGGCATGGATGGATATAGCACAACTATATCTACAAAACATCCTTCCTGAACATCACCAAAAGGAGCATGGATCTCTCTGTAGCCACATGGATACATGGCAACAAAATAACAGCAGTCACAGACTTCGTACAATTACTAAGTCCCTGAAATCAGAAACATCACGAAGCCTAGTTTGCATGCTTGTGCTAGTTCCCACAGAGATCACAAAAATACATGGCATACACCTATGTAAATACGGCATGGCATATATCAAAACACATGTAGAGCTCATGCCCATAAGATGCACATATCAAGTGCAACAAAAATAACAAATCCTCAAGTTCTGATAAGTAACCGCAGTTAACAGCATATAGCACTCTTGCCTCAGAGATTTGGGCATCAAGATGGACTCAAATGAACATGGCATAATGGAACAAAATGAAAAGCATCTTGAGGCGAACATTTCGATACATTACACGCACGAAACAGAGCAGCATGCGATGAGATGTGATGCGATGAAGTATGCCACAGAATGTAAGTAAATAAGGACTTAGAGAAAATCGGGGGAGGGGAGAAAGTCAACCCTAGCGGTTTGGATCTGGATCGGGCCGAGGCTCCCGGAGCTCCGCTCGCCGGAGAGAGCTCGCGGGGCAGTGGTTCACCGGACCTCCACCGGAGTCGGAGAGGAGGGAGATGTAGGAGGCACCGGACGGGGAGGGGGACGTCGGGTAGGCGGGGCGGCGACCGCGGGCGGCGGCCGGGCGATG